>NW_028270226.1:186202-372404 GCF_037043375.1 Chiloscyllium plagiosum | reverse complement strand
GGGAGAGGGAGAGAGGGGGGGAGAGAGAGATGGGAGGGAGAGAGAGATGGAGGGGAGAGAGAGATGGGGGGAGGAGAGAGATGGGGGGAGAGAGAGATGGGGGGGAGGAGAGAGAGTGGGGGGGAGAGAGAGGGGAGAGAGATGGGGGAGAGAGAGATGGAGGGAGAGAGAGATGGGGGGAGAGAGAGATGGGGGGAGAGAGAGATGGGGGGAGAGAGAGATGGGGGGAGAGAGAGATGGGGGGAGAGAGAGAGATGGGGGGAGAGAGAGATGGGGGGAGAGAGAGATGGGGGGAGAGAGAGAGATGGGGAGAGAGAGATGGGGAGAGAGAGATGGGGGAGAGAGAGATGGGGAGAGAGAGATGGGGGCAGAGAGAGATGGGGGAGAGAGCGAGATGGGGGAGAGGAGATGGGGAGAGCGAGATGGGGGGAGAGCGAGATGGGGGGAGAGCGAGATGGGGGGGAGGAGAGCGAGATGGGGGGAGAGCGAGATGGGGGGAGAGCGAGATGGGGGGAGAGAGAGATGGGGGCGAGAGAGAGATGGGGGGGAGAGAGAGATGGGGGGAGAGAGAGATGGGGGGAGAGAGAGATGGGGGAAGAGAGAGATGGGGGAAAAGAGAGATGGGGGAAAAGAGAGATGGGGGAAAGAGAGATGGGGAAAGAGAGAGATGGGGGAGAGAGAGATGGGGGAGAGAGATGGGGGAGAGAGATGGGGGGTGAGAGATCGGGGAGAGAGATGGGGGGAGAGAGATGGGGGGAGAGAGATGGGGGGAGAGAGATGGGGGGAGAGAGATGGGGGAGAGAGATGGGGGGTGAGAGATCGGGGAGAGAGATGGGGGGAGAGAGATGTGCCTGTGTGTGTATAAAATGGTGTGCATGTGCCTGTGTGTGTGTGCTCCCTCTCTCACAGTCAGCATGTCGCGCTCTCCCTCTCTCGCAGTCAGCGTGTCGCGCTCTCCCTCTCTCGCAGTCAGCGTGTCGCTCTCTCCCTCACTCGCAGTCAGCGTGTCACTCTCTCCCTCACTCGCAGTCAGCGTGTCACTCTCTCCCTCTCGCAGTCAGCGTGTCGCTCTCTCCCAGTCAGCGTGTCGCTCTCCCTCTCTCGCAATCAGCGTGTCGCTCTCTCCCTCTCTCATAGTCAGCGTGGCTCTCTCCCCTCTCTCGCAGTCAGCGTGTCACTCTAACCCTCTCTCGCAGTCAGCGTGTCGCTCTCTCCCTCTCTCGCAGTCAGCGTGTCACTCTAACCCTCTCTCGCAATCAGCGTGTCGCTCTCTCCCTCTCTCATAGTCAGCGTGTCGCTCTCTCCCTCTCTCGCAGTCAGCGTGTCACTCTAACCCTCCTCTCGCAGTCAGCGTGTCGCTCTCTCCCTCTCTCGCAGTCAGCGTGTCGCTCTCTCCCTCTGTCACAGTCAGCGTGTCACTCTCTCCGTCTCTCACAGTCAGCGTGTCGCTCTCCCTCTCTCGCAGTCAGCGTATCGCTCTCTCCCTCTCTCGCAGTCAGCGTGTCGCTCTCCCTCTCTCGCAATCAGCGTGTCGCTCTTTCCCTCTCTCATAGTCAGCGTGTCGCTCTCCCCTCACTCTCAGTCAGCGTGTCACTCTCTCCCTCTCTCGCAGTCAGCGTGTCGCTCTCTCCGTCTCTCGCAGTCAGCGTGTCACTCTCTCCGTCTCTCACAGTCAGCGTGTCGCTCTCTCTCCCTCTCTCGCAGTCAGCGTATCACACTCTCCCTCTCTCACAGTCCAGCGTGTCACTCTCTCCCTCTCTCGCAGTCAGCGTGTCGCTCTCTCCCTCTCTCACAGTCAGCGTGTCGCTCTCTCCCTCTCTCGCAGTCAGCGTGTCGCTCTCTCCCTCTCTCACAGTCAGCGTGTCACTCTCTCCCTCTCTCGCAGTCAGCGTGTCGCTCTCTCCCTCTCTCACAGTCAGCGTGTCGCTCTCTCCCTCTCTCGCAGTCAGCGTGTCGCTCTCTCCCTCTCTCACAGTCAACGTGTCGCGCTCTCCCTCTCTCGCAGTCAGCGTGTCGCTCTCTCCCTCTCTCGCAGTCAGCGTGTCGCAGTCTCCCTCTCTCACAGTCAGCGTGTCGAACACTCCCTCTCTCACAGTCAGCGTGTCGCTCTCTCCCTCTCTCACAGTCAGCGTGTCGCTCTCTCTCTCTCTCGCAGTCAGCGTGTCACTCTCTCCCTCTCTCGCTGTCAGCGTGTCGCTCTCTCCCACTCTCGCAGTCAGCGTGTCGCACTCTCCCTCTCTCACATTCAGCGTGTCGCTCTCTCGCTCTCTCACAGTTAGCGTGTCGCTCTCTCCCTCTGTCGCTGTCAGCGTGTCGCTCTCTCCCTCTCTCACAGTCAGCGTGTCGCACTCTCCCTCTCTCACAGTCAGCGTGTCGCTCTCTCCCTCTCTCGCAGTCAGCGTGTCGCTCTCTCCCTCTCGCAGTCAGCGTGTCGCTCTCTCCCAGTCAGCGTGTCGCTCTCCCTGTCTCGCAATCAGCGTGTCGCTCTCTCCCTCTCTCATAGTCAGCGTGTCGCTCTCTCCCTCTCTCGCAGTCAGCGTGTCACTCTAACCCTCTCTCGCAGTCAGCGTGTCGCTCTCTCCGTCTCTCGCAGTCAGCGTGTCACTCTCTCCGTCTCTCACAGTCAGCGTGTCGCTCTCTCTCCCTCTCTCGCAGTCAGCGTATCGCTCTCTCCCTCTCTCGCAGTCAGCGTGTCGCTCTCCCTCTCTCACAGTCAGCGTGTTGCTCTCTCCCTCTCTCACAGTCAGCGTGTCGCTCTCTCGCTCTCTCACAGTTAGCGTGTCGCTCTCTCCCTCTCTCGCAGTCAGCGTGTCGCTCTCTCTCTCTCGCAGTCAGCGTGTCGCTCTCTCCCTCTCTCGCAGTCAGCGTGTCGCACTCTCCCTCTCTCACAGTCAGCGTGTCGAACTCTCCCTCTCTCACAGTCAGCGTGTCGCTCTCTCCCTCTCTCACAGTCAACGTGTCGCTCTCTCCCTCTCTCACAGTCAGCGTGTCGCTCTCTCCCTCTCTCACAGTCAGCGTGTCGCTCTCTCCCTCTCTCGCAGTCAGCGTGTCGCTCTCTCTCTCTCTCGCAGTCAGCGTGTCACTCTCTCCCTCTCTCGCAGTCAGCGTGTCGCGCTCTCCCTCTCTCACAGTCAGCGTGTCGCTCTCTCCCTCTCTCGCAGTCAGCGTCTCGCTCTCTCCCTCTCTCGCAGTCAGCGTTTCACTCTCTCCTCTCGCAGTCAGCGTCTCGCACTCTCCCCCTCTCCCAGTAAGCGTGTCACTTTCTCCTCTCACAGTCAGCGTGTCGCTCTCTCACTCTTTTATTCAGCGTGTCGCTCTCTCCCTCTCTCGTATTCAGCGTGTCGCTCTCTCCCTCTCTCGCAGTCAGCGTGTCACTGTCTCCCTCACTCGCAGTCAGCGTGTCCCTCTCTCCCTCTCTCACAGTCAGCTTGTCACTCTCTCCCTCTCTCCCAGTCAGCGTGTCACTCTCTCCTCTCATAGTCAGCGTGTCGCTCTCTCGCAGTCAGCGTGTCACCCTCTCCCTCTCTCGCAGTCAGCGTGTCGCTCTCTCCCTCTCTCGCAGTCAGCGTGTCGCACTCTCCCTCTCTCCCAGTAAGCGTGTCACTTTCTCCTCTCACAGTCAGCGTGTCGCTCTCTCACTCTCTTTTATTCAGCGTGTCGCTCTCTCCCTCTCTATTATTCAGCGTGTCGCTCTCTCCCTCTCTCGCAGTCAGCGTGTCGCACTCTCTCCCTCTTTCACAGTCAGCGTGTCACACTCTCCCTCTCTCGCAGTCAGCGTGTCGCTCTCTCCCTCTCTCGCAGTCAGCGTGTCGCACTCTCCCTCTCTCCCAGTAAGCGTGTCACTTTCTCCTCTCACAGTCAGCGTGTCGCTCTCTCACTCTCTTTTATTCAGCGTGTCGCTCTCTCCCTCTCTATTATTCAGCGTGTCGCTCTCTCCCTCTCTCGCAGTCAGCGTGTCGCACTCTCTCCCTCTTTCACAGTCAGCGTGTCACACTCTCCCTCTCTCGCAGTCAGCGTGTCGCTCTCTCCCTCTCTCGCAGTCAGCGTGTCACTCTGTCCCTCTCTCGCAGTCAGCGTGTCACTCTCTCCCTCTCTCGCAGTCAGTTTGTCGCTGTCTCTCTCTCTCTCTCTCTCGCAGTCAGCGTGTCGCTCTCTCCCTCTCTCGCAGTCAGCGTGTCGCTCTCTCCATCTCTCGCAGTCAGCGTGTCGCTCTCTCCCTCTCTCACAGTCAGCGTGTCGCTCTCTCCCTCTCTCACAGTCAGCGTGTCGCTCTCTCCCTCTCTCGCAGTCAGCGTGTCGCTCTCTCCCTCTCTCGCAGTCAGCGTGTCCCTCTCTCCCTCTCTCGCAGTCAGCGTGTCGCTCTCTCCCTCTCTCGCAGTCAGCGTGTTACTCTCTCCCTCTCTCTCTCACAGTCAGCGTGTCACTCTCTCCCTCTCTCGCAGTCAGTGTGTCGCTCTCTCCCTCTCTTGCAGTCAGCGTGTCGGTCTCTCCCTCTCTCGCAGTCAGCGTGTCGCTCTCTCCCTCTCTCGCAGTCAGCGTGTCGCTCTCTCCCTCTCTCGCAGTCAGCGTGTCGCTCTCTCACTCTCTTTTATTCAGCGTGTCGCTCTCTCCCTCTCTCGTATTCAGCGTGTCGCTCTCTCCCTCTCTCACAGTCAGCGTGTCGCTCTCTCCCTCTCTCGTATTCAGCGTGTCGCTCTCTCCCTCACTCATAGTCAGCGTGTCACTGTCTCCCTCACTCGCAGTCAGCGTGTCGCTCTCTCCCTCTCTCGCAGTCAGCGTGTCACACTCTCCCTCTCTCACAGTCAGCGTGTCACTCTCTCCCTCTCTCGCAGTCAGCGTGTCGCTCTCTCCCTCTCTCGCAGTCAGCGTGTCGCTCTCTCCCTCTCTCGCAGTCAGCGTGTTACTCTCTCCCTCTCCCTCTCTCACAGTCAGCGTGTCGCACTCTCCCTCTCTCGCAGTCAGCGTGTCGCTCTCTCTCGTATTCAGCGTGTCGCACTCTCCCTCTCTCGCAGTCAGCGTGTCGCTCTCTCTCCCTCTCGCGCAGTCAGCGTGTCGCTCTCTCGCAGTCAGCGTGTCACTCCCTCCCTCACTCGCAGTCAGCGTGTCGCTCTCTCCCTCTCTCATATTCAGCGTGTCGCGCTCTCTCCCTCTCTCGCAGTCAGCGTGTCGCTCTCTCGCAGTCAGCGTGTCACTCTCTCGCAGTCAGCGTGTCCCTCTCCCTCACTCGCAGTCAGCGTGTCCCTCTCTCCCTCTCTCCCAGTCAGCGTGTCACTCTCTCCTCTCGTATTCAGCGTGTCGCTCTCTCCCTCTCTCACAGTCAGCGTGTCGCTCTCTCCCTCTCTCACAGTCAGCGTGTCGCTCTCTCCCTCTCTCACAGTCAGCGTGTCACTCTCTCCGTCTCTCAGTCAGCGTGTCGCTCTCTCCCTCTCTCGCAGTCAGCGTGTCGCTCTCTCCCTCTCTCGCAGTCAGCGTGTCACTCTCTCCGTCTCTCACAGTCAGCGTGTCGCGCTCTCCCTCTCTCGCAGTCAGCGTGTCGCTCTCTCCCTCTCTCGCAGTCAGCGTGTCGCACTCTCTCCCTCTCTCACAGTCAGCGTGTCGCTCTCTCCCTCTCTCACAGTCAGCGTCTCGCTCTCTCCCTCTCTCACAGTCAGCGTGTCGCTCTCTCCCTCTCTCACAGTCAGCGTGTCGCTCTCTCCCTCTCTCGCAGTCAGCGTGTCGCTCTCTCCCTCTCTCGCAGTCAGCGTGTCGCACTCTCCCTCTCTCCCAGTAAGCGTGTCACTTTCTCCTCTCACAGTCAGCGTGTCGCTCTCTCACTCTCTTTTATTCAGCGTGTCGCTCTCTCCCTCTCTCGCAGTCAGCGTGTCACTCTGTCCCTCTCTCGCAGTCAGCGTGTCACTCTCTCCCTCTCTCGCAGTCAGCGTGTCGCTCTCTCCCTCTCTCGCAGTCAGCGTGTCACTCTCTCCGTCTCTCACAGTCAGCGTGTCGCGCTCTCCCTCTCTCGCAGTCAGCGTGTCGCTCTCTCCCTCTCTCGCAGTCAGCGTGTCGCACTCTCTCCCTCTCTCACAGTCAGCGTGTCGCTCTCTCCCTCTCTCACAGTCAGCGTCTCGCTCTCTCCCTCTCTCGCAGTCAGCGTGTCGCTCTCTCCCTCTCTCACAGTCAGCGTGTAGCTCTCTCCCTCTCTCACAGTCAGCGTGACACTCTCTCCCGCTCTCGCAGTCAGCGTGTCACTCTCTCCCTCTCTCCCAGTCAGCGTGTCACTCTCGCCCTCTCTCGCAGTCAGCGTGTCACTCTCTCCCTCTCTCCCAGTCAGCGTGTCGCTCTCTCCGTCTCACGCAGTCAGCGTGTCGCTCTCTCCCTCTCTCGCAGTCAGCGTGTCACTCTCTCCCTCTCTCGCAGTCAGCGTGTCGCTCTCCCCCTCTCTCGCAGTCAGCCTGTCGCTCTCTCCCTCTCTCGCAGTCAGAGTGTCGCTCTCGCCCTCTCTCGCAGTCAGCGTGTCGCTCTCTCCCCCTCTCTCGCAGTCAGACTGTCAGTCTCCCTCTCTCGCAGTCAGCGTGTCACTCTCTCCCTCTCTCGCAGTCAGCGTGTCGCTCTCTCCCACTCTCGCAGTCAGCGTGTCGCTCTCTCCGTCTCTCGCAGTCAGCGTGTCGCTCTCTCCCACTCTCGCAGTCAGCGTGTCGCTCTCTCCCACTCTCGCAGTCAGCGTGTCGCTCTCTCCGTCTCTCGCAGTCAGCGTGTCGCTCTCTCCCTCTCTCGTATTCAGCGTGTCGCTCTCTCCCTCTCTCGCAGTCAGCGTGTCACTCTCTCCCTCTCTCGCAGTCAGCGTGTCACTCACTCCCTCTCTCGCAGTCAGCGTGTCCCTCTCCCTCACTCGCAGTCAGCGTGTCACTCTCTCGCAGTCAGCGTGACGCTCTCTCCCTCTCTCGCAGTCAGCATGTCACTCTCTCCCTCTCTCACAGTCAGCGTATCGCTCTCTCCCTCTCTCGCAGTCAGCGTGTCGCACTCTCTCCCTCTCTCGCAGTCAGCGTGTCGCTCTCTCCCTCTCTCGCAGTCAGCGTGTCGCTCTCTCGCAGTCACCGTGTCGCTCTCTCGCAGTCAGCGTGTCGCTCTCTCGCAGTCAGCGTGTCGCTCTCTCGCAGTCAGCGTGTCGCTCTCTCGCTCTCTCACAGTCAGCGTGTAGCTCTCTCTCTCTCTCACAGTCAGCGTGACACTCTCTCCCGCTCTCGCAGTCAGCGTGTCGCTCTCTCCCTCTCTCACAGTCAGCGTGTAGCTCTCTCCCTCTCTCACAGTCAGCGTGTCCCTCTCCCTCACTCGCAGTCAGCGTGTCACTCTATCGCAGTCAGCGTGTCGCTCTCTCCCTCTCTCGCAGTCAGCATGTCACTCTCTCCCTCTCTCACAGTCAGCGTGTCACTCTCTCCCTCTCTCGCAGTCAGCGTGTCACTCTCTCCCTCTCTCGCAGTCAGCGTGTCGCTCTCTCCCTCTCTCGCAGTCAGCGTGTCGCTCTCTCGCAGTCACCGTGTCGCTCTCTCGCAGTCAGCGTGTCGCTCTCTCGCAGTCACCGTGTCGCTCTCTCCCTCTCTCACAGTCAGCGTGTAGCTCTCTCCCTCTCTCACAGTCAGCGTGACACTCTCTCCCGCTCTCGCAGTCAGCGTGTCGCTCTCTCGCAGTCAGCGTGTCGCTCTCTCCCTCTCTCACAGTCAGCGTGTAGCTCTCTCCCTCTCTCACAGTCAGCGTGTAGCTCTCTCCCTCTCTCACAGTCAGCGTGTCACTCTCTCCCTCTCTCCCAGTCAGCGTGTCACTCTCTCCTCTCGTATTCAGCGTTTCGCTCTCTCCCTCTCTCACAGTCAGCGTGTCACTCTCTCTCTCTCTCTCACAGTCAGCGTGTCCCTCTCTCCCTCTCTCACAGTCAGCGTGTCGCTCTCTCCCTCTCTCGCAGTCAGCATGTCACTCTCTCCGTCTCTCAAAGTCAGCGTGTCGCTCTCTCCCTCTCTCGCAGTCAGCGTGTCGCACTCTCTCCCTCATTCACAGTCAGCGTGTCGCGCTCTCCCTCTCTCGCAGTCAGAGTGTCGCTCTCTCCCTCTCTCACAGTCAGCGTGTCGCTCTCTCGCAGTCAGCGTGTCGCTCTCTCCCTCTCTCACAGTCAGCGTGTAGCTCTCTCCCTCTCTCACAGTCAGCGTGTCGCTCTCTCCCTCTCTCACAGTCAGCGTGTCGCACTCTCCCCTTCTCGCAGTCAGCGTGTCGCTCTCTCCCTCTCTCACAGTCAGCGTGTAGCTCTCTCCCTCTCTCACAGTCAGCGTCTCGCTCTCTCCCTCTCTCGCAGTCAGCGTGTCACTCTCTCCTCTCGCAGTCAGCATCTCGCTCTCTCCCTCTCTCCCCTCGCAGTCAGCGTGTCGCTCTCTCCCTCTCTCGCAGTCAGCGTGTCGCGCTCTCCCTCCCTCGCAGTCAGCGTGTCGCTCTCTCCCTCTCTCGCAGTCAGCGTGTCACTCTCTCCCTCTCTCACAGTCAGCGTGTCACTCTCTCCCTCTCTCGCAGTCAGCGTGTCGCTCCCTCCCTCTCTCACAGTCAGCGTGTCACTCTCTCCCTCTCTCGCAGTCAGCGTGTCGCTCTCTCCCTCTCTCACAGTCAGCGTGTCACTCTCTCCATCTCTCGCAGTCAGCGTGTCGCTCTCTCCCTCTCTCACAGTCAGCGTGTCGCTCTATCCCTCTCTCGCAGTCAGCGTGTCGCTCTCTCTCTCTCTCACAGTCAGCGTGTCACTCTCTCCCTCTCTCACAGTCAGCGTCTCGCTCTCTCCCCCTCTCACAGTCAGCGGGTCGCTCTCTCCCTCTCTCGCAGTCAGCGTATCGCTATCTCCCTCTCTCGCAGTCAGCGTGTCGCTCTCTCCCGCTCTCGCAGTCAGCGTGTCACTCTCTCCCTCTCTCGCAGTCAGCGTGTCGCACTCTCCCCTTCTCGCAGTCAGCGTCTCGCTCTCCCCCTCTCTCGCTGTCAGCCTGTCACTCTCTCCCTCTCTCACAGTCAGCGTCTCGCTCTCTCCCTCTCTCGCAGTCAGCCTGTCACTCTCTTCTCTCGCAGTCAGCGTCTCGCTCTCTCCCTCTCTCCCCTCGCAGTCAGCGTGTCGCTCTCTCCCTCTCTCGCAGTCAGCGTGTCGCTCTCTCTCTCTCTCGCAGTCAGCGTGTCGCGCTCTCCCTCCCTCGCAGTCAGCGTGTCACTCTCTCCCTCTCTCGCAGTCAGCGTGTCGCTCTCTCTCTCGCAGTCAGCGTGTCACTCTCTCCCTCTCTCGCAGTCAGCGTGTCGCTCTCTCCCTCTCTCGCAGTCATCGTGTCGCTCTCTCGCAGTCAGCGTGTCGCTCTCTCCCTCTCTCGCAGTCAGCGTGTCACTCTCTCCCTCACTCGCAGTCAGCATGTCACTCTCTCCCTCTCTCACAGTCAGCGTCTCGGTCTCTCCCCCTCTCACAGTCAGCGGGTCGCTCTCTCCCTCTCTCGCAATCAGCGGGTCGCTCTCTCCCTCTCTCGCAGTCAGCGTGTCGCTCTCTCCCTCTCTCGCAGTCAGCGTGTCACTCTCTCCCTCACTCGCAGTCAGCGTGTCGCTCTCTCCCTCTCTCGCAGTCAGCGTGTCACTCTCTCCCTCTCTCGCAGTCAGCGTGTCGCACTCTCCCCTTCTCGCAGTCAGCGTCTCGCTCTCCCCCTCTCTCGCTGTCAGCCTGTCACTCTCTCCCTCTCTCACAGTCAGCGTCTCGCTCTCTCCCTCTCTCGCAGTCAGCCTGTCACTCTCTTCTCTCGCAGTCAGCGTCTCGCTCTCTCCCTCTCTCCCCTCGCAGTCAGCATGTCACTCTCTCCCTCTCTCACAGTCAGCGTATCGCTATCTCCCTCTCTCGCAGTCAGCGTGTCGCACTCTCTCCCTCTCTCGCAGTCAGCGTGTCGCTCTCTCCCTCTCTCGCACTCAGCGTGTCGCTCTCTCCCTCTGTCACAGTCAGCGTGTCACTCTCTCCCTCTCTCACAGTCAGCGTGTAGCTCTCTCCCTCTCTCACAGTCAGCGTGTCACTCTCTCCCTCTCTCGCAGTCAGCGTGTCGCTCTCTCCGTCTCACGCAGTCAGCGTGTCGCTCTCTCCCTCTCTCGCAGTCAGCGTGTCACTCTCTCCCTCTCTCGCAGTCAGCGTGTCGCTCTCTCCCTCTCTCGCAGTAAGCATGTCGCTCTCTCCCTCTCTCGCAGTAAGCATGTCGCTCTCCCCCTCTCTCGCAGTCAGCCTGTCACTCTCTCCATCTCTCGCAGTCAGCGTGTCGCTGTCTCCCTCTCTCACAGTCAGCGTCTCGCTCTCTCCCTCTCTCGCAGTCAGCCTGTCACTCTCTCCTCTCGCAGTCAGCGTCTCGCTCTCTCCCTCTCTGCCCTCGCAGTCAGTGTGTCGCTCTCTCTCTCTCGCAGTCAGCGTCTCGCTCTCCCCCTCTCTCGCTGTCAGCCTGTCACTCTCTCCCTCTCTCGCAGTCAGCGTGACGCTCTCTCCCTCTCTCACAGTCAGCGTCTCGCTCTCTCCCTCTCTCACAGTTAGCGTGTCCCTCTCTCCCTCTCTCGCAGTCAGCCAGTCACTCTCTCCTCTCGCAGTCAGCGTCTCGCGCTCTCCCTCTCTCCTCTCGCAGTCAGCGTGTCGCTCTCTCCCTCTCTCGCAGTCAGCGTGTCGCTGTCTCTCTCTCTCGCAGTCAGCGTGTCGCGCTCTCCCTCTCTCGCAGTCAGCGTGTCGCGCTCTCCCTCTCTCGCAGTCAGCGTGTCGCTTTCTCCCTCTCTCGCAGTCAGCGTCTCACTCTCTCCCTCTCTCACAGTCAGCGTGTCGCTCGCTCCCTCTCTCACAGTCAGCGCGTGTCGCTCTCTCCCTCTCTCGCAGTCAGCGTGTCGCTCTCGCCCTCTCTCTCGCAGTCAGCGTGTCGTTCGCTCCCTCTCTCACAGTCAGCGCGTGTCGCTCTCTCCCTCTCTCGCAGTCAGCGTGTCGCTATCTCCCTCTCTCGCAGTCAGCGTGTCGCTCTCTCCCTCTCTCGCAGTCAGCGTGTCGCTCTCTCCCTCTCTCGTAGTCAGCGTGTCGCTCTCTGCCTCTCTCGCAGTCAGAGTGTCGCTATCTCCCTCTCTCGCAGTCAGCGTGTCGCTCTCTCCCTCTCTCGCAGTCAGCGCGTCGCTCTCTCCCTCTCTCGCAGTAAGCGTGTCGCTCTCTCCCTCTCTCACAGTCAGAGTGTCGCTCTCTCCCTCTCTCGCAGTCAGCGTGTCGCTCTCTCCCTCTCTCGCAGTCAGCGTGTCGCTCTCTCCCTCTCTCGTAGTCAGCGTGTCGCTCTCTCCCTCTCTCGCAGTCAGAGTGTCGCTCTCTCCCTCTCTCGCAGTCAGCGTGTCGCTCTCTCCCTCTCTCGTAGTCAGCGTGTCGATCTCTCCCTCTCTCGCAGTCAGCGTGTCGCTCTCTCCCTCTCTCGCAGTCAGAGTGTCGCTATCTCCCTCTCTCGCAGTCAGAGTGTCGCTCTC
The DNA here is from genome assembly GCF_037043375.1 of Chiloscyllium plagiosum. Taxonomy (NCBI): domain Eukaryota; kingdom Metazoa; phylum Chordata; class Chondrichthyes; order Orectolobiformes; family Hemiscylliidae; genus Chiloscyllium; species Chiloscyllium plagiosum. Next base: position 360,917 of record NW_028270226.1, on the reverse strand, counting down.
TCCCTCTCTCGCAGTCAGCGTGTCGCTCTCTCCCTCTCTCGTAGTCAGCGTGTCGCTCTCTCCCTCTCTCGCAGTCAGCGTGTCGCTCTCTCCCTCTCTCGCAGTCAGCGTGTCGCTCTCTCCCTCTCTCGCAGTCAGAGTGTCGCTCTCTCCCTCTCTCGTAGTCAGCGTGTCGCTCTCTCCCTCTCTCGCAGTCAGCGTGTCGCTCTCTCCCTCTCTCGCAGTCAGCGTGTCGCTCTCTCCCTCTCTCGCAGTCAGCGTGTCGCTCTCTCCCTCTCTCGCAGTCAGAGTGTCGCTCTCTCCCTCTCTCGCAGTCAGCGTGTCGCTCTCTCCCTCTCTCGCAGTCAGCGTGTCGCTCTCTCCCTCTCTCGCAGTCAGCGTCTCGCTCTCTCCCTCTCTCGCAGTCAGAGTGTCGCTATCTCCCTCTCACGCAGTCAGCGTGTCACTCTCTCCCACTCTCGCAGTCAGAGTGTCGCTCTCGCCCTCTCTCTCACAGTCAGCGTGTCGCTCTCTCCCTCTCTCGCAGTCAGCGTGTCGCTCTCTCCCTCTCTCGCAGTCAGAGTGTCGCTCTCTCCCTCTCTCGCAGTCAGCGTGTCGCTCTCTCCCTCTCTCGCAGTCAGCGTGTCGCTATCTCCCTCTCTCGCAGTCAGCGTGTCGCTCTCTCCCTCTCTCGCAGTCAGCGTGTCGCTCTCTCCCTCACTCGCAGTCAGCGTGTCGCTCTCTCCCTCTCTCACAGTCAGCGTGTCCCCCTCTCTCGTAGTCAGCGTGTCGCTCTCTCCCTCTCTCGCAGTCAGAGTGTCGCTATCTCCCTCTCTCGCAGTCAGAGTGTCGCTCTCACCCTCTCTCGCAGTCAGCGTGTCGCTCTCTCCCTCTCTCGTAGTCAGCGTGTCGCTCTCTCCCTCTCTCGCAGTCAGAGTGTCGCTATCTCCCTCTCACGCAGTCAGCGTGTCACTCTCTCCCACTCTCGCAGTCAGAGTGTCGCTCTCGCCCTCTCTCTCGCAGTCAGCGTGTCGTTCGCTCCCTCTCTCACAGTCAGCGCGTGTCGCTATCTCCCTCTCTCACAGTCAGCGTGTCGCTCTCTCCCTCTCTCGCAGTCAGCGTGTCGCTCTCTCCCTCTCTCGTAGTCCGCGTGTCGCGCTCTCCCTCTCTCACAGTCAGCGTGTCACTCTCTCCCTCTCTCGCAGTCAGCGTGTCGCTCTCTCCCTCTCTCGCAGTCAGCGTGTCGCTCTCTCCCTCTCTCGTAGTCAGCGTGTCGCTCTCTCCCTCTCTCACAGTCAGCATGTCGCTCTCTCCCTCTCTCGCAGTCAGAGTGTCACTATCTCCCTCTCTCACAGTCAGCGTGTCGCTCTCGCCCTCTCTGGCAGTCAGCGTGTCGCTCTCTCCCCCTCTCTCGCAGTCAGACTGTCAGTCTCCCTCTCTCGCAGTCAGCGTGTCGCTCTCTCCCTCTCTCACAGTCAGCGTGTCGCTCTCTCCCTCTCTCACAGTCAGCGCGTGTCGCTCTCTCCCTCTCTCGCAGTCAGCGTGTCGCTCTCTCCCACTCTCGCAGTCAGCGTGTCGCTCTCTCCGTCTCTCGCAGTCAGCGTGTCGCTCTCTCCCACTCTCGCAGTCAGCGTGTCGCTCTCTCCCTCTCTCGCAGTCAGCGTGTCGCTCTCTCCCTCTCTCACAGTCAGCGTGTAGCTCTCTCCCTCTCTCACAGTCAGCGTGTCACTCTCTCCCTCTCTCGCAGTCAGCGTGTCACTCTCTCCGTCTCTCACAGTCAGCGTGTCGCTCTCTCCCTCTCTCGCAGTCAGCGTGTCGCACTCACTCCCTCATTCACAGTCCGAGTGTCGCGCTCTCCCTCTCTCGCAGTCAGCATGTCGCTCTGTCCCTCTCTCGCAGTCAGCGTGTCGCGCTCTCCCTCTCTCGCAGTCAGCATGTTGCTCTGTCCCTCTCTCGCAGTCAGCGTGTCGCTCTCTCCCTCTCTCGCAGTCAGCGTGTCGCACTCACTCCCTCATTCACAGTCCGAGTGTCGCGCTCTCCCTCTCTCGCAGTCAGCATGTCGCTCTGTCCCTCTCTCGCAGTCAGCGTGTCGCACTCTCCCTCTCTCGCAGTCAGCCTGTCACTCTCTCCCTCTCTCACAGTCAGCGTCTCGCTCTCTCCCTCTCTCGCAGTCAGCCTGTCACTCTCTCCTCTCGCAGTCAGCGTCTCGCTCTCTCCCTCTCTCCCTCTCTCGCAGTCAGCGTGTCGCTCTCTCCCTCTCTCGCAGTCAGCGTGTCGCTCTCTCTCTCTCTCGCAGTCAGCGTGTCGCGCTCTCCCTCCCTCGCAGTCAGCGTGTCACTCTCTCCCTCTCTCGCAGTCAGCGTGTCGCTCTCTCTCTCGCAGTCAGCGTGTCGCTCTCTCCCTCTCTCACAGTCAGCGTGTCGCTCTCTCCCTCTCTCACAGTCAGCGTCTCGCTCTCTCCCCCTCTCACAGTCAGCATGTCACTCTCTCCCTCTCTCAGTCAGCGTGTCGCTCTCTCCCTCTCTCGCAGTCAGCGTGTCGCTCTCTCCCTCTCTCGCAGTCAGCGTGTCGCTCTCTCCCTCTCTCGCAGTCAGCGTGTCGCTCTCTCCCTCTCTCGCAGTCAGCGTGTCACTCTCTCTCTCTCACTCGCAGTCAGCGTGTCCCTCTCTCCCTCTCTCACAGTCAGCGTGTCGCTATCTCCCTCTCTCGCAGTCAGCGTGTCGCTCTCTCCCTCTCTCGCAGTCAGCGTGTCGTTCTCTCCCTCTCACGCAGTCAGCGTGTCACTCTCTCCCTCACTCGCAGTCAGCATGTCACTCTCTCCCTCTCTCACAGTCAGTGTATCGCTATCTCCCTCTCTCGCAGTCAGCGTGTCGCTCTCTCCCGCTCTCGCAGTCAGCGTGTCACTCTCTCCCTCTCTCGCAGTCAGCGTGTCGCACTCTCCCCTTCTCGCAGTCAGCGTCTCGCTCTCCCCCTCGCTCGCAGTCAGCGTGTCGCTATCTCCCTCTCTCACAGTCAGCGTGTCGCTCTCTCCCTCTCTCACAGTCAGCGTGTCACTCTCTCCCTCTCTCGCAGTCAGCGTGTCGCACTCTCCCCTTCTCGCAGTCAGCGTCTCGCTCTCCCCCTCTCTCGCTGTCAGCCTGTCACTCTCTCCCTCTCTCACAGTCAGCGTCTCGCTCTCTCCCTCTCTCGCAGTCAGCCTGTCACTCTCTCCTCTCGCAGTCAGCGTCTCGCTCTCTCCCTCTCTCCCCTCGCAGTCAGCGTGTCGCTCTCTCCCTCTCTCGCAGTCAGCGTGTCGCTCTCTCTCTCTCTCACAGTCAGCGTGTCGCGCTCTCCCTCCCTCGCAGTCAGCGGGTCGCTCTCTCCCTCTCTCGCAATCAGCGGGTCGCTCTCTCCCTCTCTCGCAGTCAGCGTGTCGCTCTCTCCCTCTCTCGCAGTCAGCGTGTCACTCTCTCCCTCACTCGCAGTCAGCGTGTCGCTCTCTCCCTCTCTCGCAGTCAGCGTGTCGCTCTCTCCCTCTCTCGCAGTCATCGTGTCGCTCTCTCGCAGTCAGCGTGTCGCTCTCTCCCTCTCTCGCAGTCAGCGAGTCACTCTCTCCCTCACTCGCAGTCAGCATGTCACTCTCTCCCTCTCTCACAGTCAGCGTATCGCTATCTCCCTCTCTCGCAGTCAGCGTGTCGCACTCTCTCCCTCTCTCGCAGTCAGCGAGTCACTCTCTCCCTCACTCGCAGTCAGCATGTCACTCTCTCCCTCTCTCACAGTCAGCGTATCGCTATCTCCCTCTCTCGCAGTCAGCGTGTCGCACTCTCTCCCTCTCTCGCAGTCAGCGTGTCGCTCTCTCCCTCTCTCGCACTCAGCGTGTCGCTCTCTCCCTCTGTCACAGTCAGCGTGTCACTCTCTCCCTCTCTCACAGTCAGCGTGTAGCTCTCTCCCTCTCTCACAGTCAGCGTGTCACTCTCTCCCTCTCTCGCAGTCAGCGTGTCGCTCTCTCCCTCTCTCGCAGTCAGCGTGTCACTCTCTCCCTCTCTCGCAGTCAGCGTGTCGCTCTCTCCCTCTCTCGCAGTAAGCATGTCGCTCTCCCCCTCTCTCGCAGTAAGCATGTCGCTCTCCCCCTCTCTCGCAGTCAGCCTGTCACTCTCTCCATCTCTCGCAGTCAGCGTGTCACTCTCTCCCTCTCTCGCAGTCAGCGTGTCGCTCTCTCCCTCTCTCGCAGTAAGCATGTCGCTCTCCCCCTCTCTCGCAGTAAGCATGTCGCTCTCCCCCTCTCTCGCAGTCAGCCTGTCACTCTCTCCCTCTCTCGCAGTCAGCGTGTCGCTCTCTCTCTCTCTCACAGTCAGCGTGTCGCTGTCTCCCTCTCTCACAGTCAGCGTGTCGCTCTCTGCCTCTCTCACAGTCAGCGTCTCGCTCTCTCCCTCTCTCACAGTCAGCGTCTCGCTCTCTCCCTCTCTCGCAGTCAGCCTGTCACTCCCTCCTCTCGCAGTCAGCGTCTCGCTCTCTCCCTCTCTCCCCTCGCAGTCAGCGTGTCGCTCTCTCTCTCTCGCAGTCAGCGTCTCGCTCTCCCCCTCTCTCGCTGTCAGCCTGTCACTCTCTCCCTCTCTCGCAGTCAGCGTGACGCTCTCTCCCTCTCTCACAGTCAGCGTCTCGCTCTCTCCCTCTCTCACAGTTAGCGTGTCCCTCTCTCCCTCTCTCGCAGTCAGCCAGTCACTCTCTCCACTCGCAGTCAGCGTCTCGCGCTCTCCCTCTCTCCTCTCGCAGTCAGCGTGTCGCTCTCTCCCTCTCTCGCAGTCAGCGTGTCGCTGTCTCTCTCTCTCGCAGTCAGCGTGTCGCGCTCTCCCTCTCTCGCAGTCAGCGTGTCGGGCTCTCCCTCTCTCGCAGTCAGCGTGTCGCTTTCTCCCTCTCTCGCAGTCAGCGTCTCACTCTCTCCCTCTCTCACAGTCAGCGTGTCGCTCGCTCCCTCTCTCACAGTCAGCGCGTGTCGCTCTCTCCCTCTCTCGCAGTCAGCGTGTCGCTCTCGCCCTCTCTCTCGCAGTCAGCGTGTCACTCTCTCCCTCTCTCGCAGTCAGCGCGTGTCGCTCTCTCCCTCTCTCGCAGTCAGCGTGTCGCTATCTCCCTCTCTCGCAGTCAGCGTGTCGCTCTCTCCCTCTCTCGCAGTCAGCGTGTCGCTCTCTCCCTCTCTCGTAGTCAGCATGTCGCTCTCTCCCTCTCTCGCAGTCAGAGTGTCGCTATCTCCCTCTCTCGCAGTCAGAGTGTCGCTCTCTCCCTCTCTCGCAGTCAGCGTGTCGCTCTCTCCCTCTCTCGTAGTCAGCGTGTCGATCTCTCCCTCTCTCGCAGTCAGCGTGTCGCTCTCTCCCTCTCTCGCAGTCAGAGTGTCGCTATCTCCCTCTCTCGCAGTCAGAGTGTCGCTCTCTCCCTCTCTCGCAGTCAGCGTGTCGCTCTCTCCCTCTCTCGTAGTCAGCGTGTCGCTCTCTCCCTCTCTCGCAGTCAGCGTGTCGCTCTCTCCCTCTCTCGCAGTCAGAGTGTCGCTCTCTCCCTCTCTCGTAGTCAGCGTGTCGCTCTCTCCCTCTCTCGCAGTCAGCGTGTCGCTCTCTCCCTCTCTCGCAGTCAGCGTGTCGCTCTCTCCCTCTCTCGCAGTCAGCATGTCGCTCTCTCCCTCTCTCGCAGTCAGCGTGTCGCTCTCTCCCTCTCTCGCAGTCAGAGTGTCGCTATCTCCCTCTCTCGCAGTCAGCGTGTCGCTCTCTCCCTCTCTCGCAGTCAGCGTGTCGCTCTCTCCCTCTCTCGTAGTCAGCGTGTCGCTCTCTCCCTCTCTCGCAGTCAGAGTGTCGCTATCTCCCTCTCTCGCAGTCAGAGTGTCGCTCTCTCCCTCTCTCGCAGTCAGCGTGTCGCTCTCTCCCTCTCTCGTAGTCAGCGTGTCGCTCTCTCCCTCTCTCGCAGTCAGCGTGTCGCTCTCTCCCTCTCTCGCAGTCAGAGTGTCGCTATCTCCCTCTCACGCAGTCAGCGTGTCACTCTCTCCCACTCTCGCAGTCAGAGTGTCGCTCTCGCCCTCTCTCTCGCAGTCAGCGTGTCGTTCGCTCCCTCTCTCACAGTCAGCGCGTGTCGCTATCTCCCTCTCTCACAGTCAGCGTGTCGCTCTCTCCCTCTCTCGCAGTCAGCGTGTCGCTCTCTCCCTCTCTCGTAGTCAGCGTGTCGCTCTCTCCCTCTCTCGCAGTCAGCGTGTCGCTCTCTCCCTCTCTCGCAGTCAGCGTGTTGCTCTCTCCCTCTCTCGCAGTCAGCGTGTCGTTCGCTCCCTCTCTCACAGTCAGCGCGTGTCGCTATCTCCCTCTCTCACAGTCAGCGTGTCGCTCTCTCCCTCTCTCGCAGTCAGCGTGTCGCTCTCTCCCTCTCTCGCAGTCAGCGTGTTGCTCTCTCCCTCTCTCGCAGTCAGCGTGTCGTTCGCTCCCTCTCTCACAGTCAGCGCGTGTCGCTATCTCCCTCTCTCGCAGTCAGCGTGTCGCTCTCTCCCTCTCTCACAGTCAGCGTGTCGCTCTCTCCCTCTCTCGCAGTCAGAGTGTCGCTATCTCCCTCTCTCACAGTCAGCGTGTCGCTCTCGCCCTCTCTCGCAGTCAGCGTGTCGCTCTCTCCCCCTCTCTCGCAGTCAGACTGTCAGTCTCCCTCTCTCACAGTCAGCGTGTCGCTCTCTCCCTCTCTCACAGTCAGCGCGTGTCGCTCTCTCCCTCTCTCGCAGTCAGCGTGTCGCTCTCTCCCACTCTCGCAGTCAGCGTGTCGCTCTCTCCCTCTCTCGCAGTCAGCGTGTCGCTCTCTCCCTCTCTCGCAGTCAGCGTGTCACTCTCTCCGTCTCTCGCAGTCAGCGTGTCGCTCTCTCCCACTCTCGCAGTCAGCGTGTCGCTCTCTCCCTCTCTCGCAGTCAGCGTGTCGCTCTCTCCCTCTCTCGCAGTCAGCGTGTAGCTCTCTCCCTCTCTCACAGTCAGCGTGTCACTCTCTCCCTCTCTCGCAGTCAGCGTGTCACTCTCTCCGTCTCTCACAGTCAGCGTGTCGCTCTCTCCCTCTCTCGCAGTCAGCGTGTCACTCTCTCCCTCTCTCGCAGTCAGCGTGTCACTCTCTCCGTCTCTCGCAGTCAGCGTGTCGCTCTCTCCCTCTCTCGCAGTCAGCGTGTCGCACTCACTCCCTCATTCACAGTCCGAGTGTCGCGCTCTCCCTCTCTCGCAGTCAGCATGTCGCTCTGTCCCTCTCTCGCAGTCAGCCTGTCACTCTCTCCCTCTCTCACAGTCAGCGTCTCGCTCTCTCCCTCTCTCGCAGTCAGCGTGTCGCTCTCTCTCTCTCGCAGTCAGCGTGTCGCTCTCTCCCACTCTCGCAGTCAGCGTGTCGCTCTCTCCGTCTCTCGCAGTCAGCGTGTCGCTCTCTCCCACTCTCGCAGTCAGCGTGTCGCTCTCTCCCTCTCTCGCAGTCAGCGTGTCGCTCTCTCCCTCTCTCGCAGTCAGCGTGTCGCTCTCTCCCTCTCTCACAGTCAGCGTGTCACTCTCTCCCTCTCTCGCAGTCAGCGTGTCACTCTCTCCGTCTCTCACAGTCAGCGTGTCGCTCTCTCCCTCTCTCGCAGTCAGCGTGTCACTCTCTCCCTCTCTCGCAGTCAGCGTGTCACTCGCTCCGTCTCTCACAGTCAGCGTGTCGCTCTCTCCCTCTCTCGCAGTCAGCGTGTCGCACTCACTCCCTCATTCACAGTCCGAGTGTCGCGCTCTCCCTCTCTCGCAGTCAGCATGTCGCTCTGTCCCTCTCTCGCAGTCAGCCTGTCACTCTCTCCCTCTCTCGCAGTCAGCGTGTCGCGCTCTCCCTCCCTCGCAGTCAGCGTGTCGCTCTCTCCCTCTCTCGCAGTCAGCGTGTCGCTCTCTCTCTCGCAGTCAGCATGTCACTCTCTCCCTCTCTCACAGTCAGCGTGTCGCTCTCTCCCTCTCTCACAGTCAGCGTCTCGCTCTCTCCCCCTCTCACAGTCAGCATGTCACTCTCTCCCTCTCTCAGTCAGCGTGTCGCTCTCTCCCTCTCTCGCAGTCAGCGTGTCGCTCTCTCCCTCTCTCGCAGTCAGCGTGTCGCTCTCTCCCTCTCTCGCAGTCAGCGTGTCACTCTCTCTCTCTCACTCGCAGTCAGCGTGTCCCTCTCTCCCTCTCTCACAGTCAGCGTGTCGCTCTCTCCCTCTCTCGCAGTCAGCGTGTCGCTCTCTCTCTCTCGCAGTCAGCATGTCACTCTCTCCCTCTCTCGCAGTCAGCGTGTCGCTCTCCCCCTCTCTCACAGTCAGCGTGTCGCTCTCTCCCTCTCTCGCAGTCAGCGTGTCATTCTCTCCCTCTTTCACAGTCAGCGGGTCGCTCTCTCCCTCTCTCGCAGTCAGCGTGTCGCTCTCTCCCTCTCTCGCAGTCAGCATGTCGCTCTCTCCCTCTCTCGCAGTCAGCGTGTCGCTCTCTCTCTCTCTCGCAGTCAGCGTGTCGCGCTCTCCCTCCCTCGCAGTCAGCGTGTCACTCTCTCCCTCTCTCGCAGTCAGCGTGTCGCTCTCTCCCTCTCTCGCAGTCAGCGTGTCGCTCTCTCTCTCGCAGTCAGCGTGTCACTCTCTCCCTCTCTCACAGTCAGCGTGTCGCTCTCTCCCTCTCTCACAGTCAGCGTCTCGCTCTCTCCCCTCTCACAGTCAGCGTGTCACTCTCTCCCTCTCTCAGTCAGCGTGACGCTCTCTCCCTCTCTCGCAGTCAGCGTGTCGCACTCTCCCTCTCTCGCAGTCAGCGTGTCACTCTCTCCCTCTCTCACAGTCAGCGTGTCACTCTCTCCCTCTCTCACAGTCAGCGTGACGCTCTCTCCCTCTCTCGCAGTCAGCGTGTCGCACTCTCCCTCTCTCGCAGTCAGCGTGTCGCACTCTCCCTCTCTCACAGTCAGCGTGTCACTCTCTCCCTCTCTCACAGTCAGCGTGTCACTCTCTCCCTCTCTCGCAATCAGCGTGTCACTCTCTCCCTCTCTCGCAGTCAGCGTGTCTCTCTCTCCCTCTCTCGCAGTCAGCGTGTCACTCTCTCCCTCTCTCGTAGACAGCGTGTCGCTCTCTCCCTCTCTCGCAGTCAGCGTGTCGCTCTCTCCCTCTCTCGCAGTCAGCGTGTCGCTCTCTCCCTCTCTCGCAGTCAGCGTGTCGCTCTCTCCCTCTCTCGCAGTCAGCGTGTCGCTCTCTCCCTCATTCGCAGTCAGCGTCTCGCTCTCTCCCTCTCTCGCAGTCAGCGTCTCGCTCTCTCCCTCTCTCGCAGTCAGCGTGTCACTCTCTCCCTCTCTCGCAGTCAGTGTGTCACTCTCTCCCTCTCTCGCAGTCAGCGTGTCGCTCTCTCCCTCTCTCGCAGTCAGCGTGTCGCTCTCTCCCTCTCTCGCAGTCAGCGTGTCGCTCTCTCCCTCTCTCGCAGTCAGCGTCTCGCTCTCTCCCTCTCTCACAGTGTCGCTCTCTCCCTGTCTCACAGTCAGCGTCTCGCTCTCTCCCTCTCTCACAGTCAGCGTGTCACTCTCTCCCTGTCTCACAGTCAGCGTGTCACTCTCTCCCTCTCTCGCAGCCAGCGTGTCGCTCTCTCCCTCTCTCGCAGTCAGCGTGTCGCTCTCTCCCTCTCTTGCAGTCAGCGTGTCACTCTCTCCCTCTCTCGCAGTCAGCGTGTCGCTCTCTCCCTCTCTCGCAGTCAGCGTGTCACACTCACTCCCTCATTCAGAGTCCGAGTGTCGCGCTCTCCCTCTCTCGCAGTCAGCATGTCGCTCTGTCCCTCTCTCGCAGTCAGCCTGTCACTCTCTCCCTCTCTCACAGTCAGCGTCTCGCTCTCTCCCTCTCTCGCAGTCAGCGTGTCGCTCTCTCTCTCTCGCAGTCAGCGTGTCGCTCTCTCCCACTCTCGCAGTCAGCGTGTCGCTCTCTCCGTCTCTCGCAGTCAGCGTGTCGCTCTCTCCCACTCTCGCAGTCAGCGTGTCGCTCTCTCCCTCTCTCGCAGTCAGCGTGTCGCTCTCTCCCTCTCTCACAGTCAGCGTGTAGCTCTCTCCCTCTCTCACAGTCAGCGTGTCACTCTCTCCCTCTCTCGCAGTCAGCGTGTCACTCTCTCCGTCTCTCACAGTCAGCGTGTCGCTCTCTCCCTCTCTCGCAGTCAGCGTGTCACTCTCTCCCTCTCTCGCAGTCAGCGTGTCACTCGCTCCGTCTCTCACAGTCAGCGTGTCGCTCTCTCCCTCTCTCGCAGTCAGCGTGTCGCACTCACTCCCTCATTCACAGTCCGAGTGTCGCGCTCTCCCTCTCTCGCAGTCAGCATGTCGCTCTGTCCCTCTCTCGCAGTCAGCCTGTCACTCTCTCCCTCTCTCACAGTCAGCGTCTCGCTCTCTCCCTCTCTCGCAGTCAGCGTGTCACTCTCTCCTCTCGCAGTCAGCGTCTCGCTCTCTCCCTCTCTCCCCTCGCAGTCAGCGTGTCTCTCTCTCCCTCTCTCGCAGTCAGCGTGTCGCTCTCTCTCTCTCTCGCAGTCAGCGTGTCGCGCTCTCCCTCCCTCGCAGTCAGCGTGTCAATCTCTCCCTCTCTCGCAGTCAGCGTGTCGCTCTCTCTCTCGCAGTCAGCATGTCACTCTCTCCCTCTCTCACAGTCAGCATGTCACTCTCTCCCTCTCTCAGTCAGCGTGTCGCTCTCTCCCTCTCTCGCAGTCAGCGTGTCGCTCTCTCCCTCTCTCGCAGTCAGCGTGTCGCTCTCTCCCTCTCTCGCAGTCAGCGTGTCACTCTCTCTCACTCACTCGCAGTCAGCGTGTCCCTCTCTCCCTCTCTCACAGTCAGCGTGTCGCTCTCTCCCTCTCTCGCAGTCAGCGTGTCGCTCTCTCTCTCTCGCAGTCAGCATGTCACTCTCTCCCTCTCTCGCAGTCAGCGTGTCGCTCTCCCCCTCTCTCACAGTCAGCGTGTCGCTCTCTCCCTCTCTCGCAGTCAGCGTGTCATTCTCTCCCTCTTTCACAGTCAGCGGGTCGCTCTCTCCCTCTCTCGCAGTCAGCGTGTCGCTCTCTCCCTCTCTCGCAGTCAGCATGTCGCTCTCTCCCTCTCTCGCAGTCAGCGTGTCGCTCTCTCTCTCTCTCGCAGTCAGCGTGTCGCGCTCTCCCTCCCTCGCAGTCAGCGTGTCACTCTCTCCCTCTCTCGCAGTCAGCGTGTCGCTCTCTCTCTCGCAGTCAGCGTGTCACTCTCTCCCTCTCTCACAGTCAGCGTGTCGCTCTCTCCCTCTCTCACAGTCAGCGTCTCGCTCTCTCCCCTCTCACAGTCAGCGTGTCACTCTCTCCCTCTCTCAGTCAGCGTGACGCTCTCTCCCTCTCTCGCAGTCAGCGTGTCGCACTCTCCCTCTCTCGCAGTCAGCGTGTCACTCTCTCCCTCTCTCACAGTCAGCGTGTCACTCTCTCCCTCTCTCACAGTCAGCGTGACGCTCTCTCCCTCTCTCGCAGTCAGCGTGTCGCACTCTCCCTCTCTCGCAGTCAGCGTGTCGCACTCTCCCTCTCTCACAGTCAGCGTGTCACTCTCTCCCTCTCTCACAGTCAGCGTGTCACTCTCTCCCTCTCTCGCAATCAGCGTGTCACTCTCTCCCTCTCTCGCAGTCAGCGTGTCTCTCTCTCCCTCTCTCGCAGTCAGCGTGTCACTCTCTCCCTCTCTCGTAGACAGCGTGTCGCTCTCTCCCTCTCTCGCAGTCAGCGTGTCGCTCTCTCCCTCTCTCGCAGTCAGCGTGTCGCTCTCTCCCTCTCTCGCAGTCAGCGTGTCGCTCTCTCCCTCATTCGCAGTCAGCGTCTCGCTCTCTCCCTCTCTCGCAGTCAGCGTCTCGCTCTCTCCCTCTCTCGCAGTCAGCGTGTCACTCTCTCCCTCTCTCGCAGTCAGTGTGTCACTCTCTCCCTCTCTCGCAGTCAGCGTGTCGCTCTCTCCCTCTCTCGCAGTCAGCGTGTCGCTCTCTCCCTCTCTCACAGTCAGCGTGTCGCTCTCTCCCTCTCTCGCAGTCAGCGTCTCGCTCTCTCCCTCTCTCACAGTGTCGCTCTCTCCCTGTCTCACAGTCAGCGTCTCGCTCTCTCCCTCTCTCACAGTCAGCGTGTCACTCTCTCCCTGTCTCACAGTCAGCGTGTCACTCTCTCCCTCTCTCGCAGTCAGCGTCTCGCTCTCTCCCTCTCTCACAGTGTCGCTCTCTCCCTGTCTCACAGTCAGCGTCTCGCTCTCTCCCTCTCTCACAGTCAGCGTGTCACTCTCTCCCTGTCTCACAGTCAGCGTGTCGCTCTCTCCCTCTCTCGCAGTCAGCGTGTCACTCTCTCCCTCTCTCGCAGTCAGCGTCTCGCTCTCTCCCTCTCTCACAGTGTCGCACTCTCTCCCTCTCTCACAGTCAGCGTGTCGCTCTCTCCCTCCCTCGCAGTCAGTGTCACTCTCTCCCTCACTCACAGTCAGCGTGTCACTCTCTCCCTCTCTCGCAGTCAGCGTGTCGCTCTCTCCCTCTCTCGCAGTCAGCGTGTCGCTCTCTCCCTCTCTTGCAGTCAGCGTGTCGCTCTCTCCCTCTCTCGCAGTCAGCGTGTCGCTCTCTCCCTCTCTCACAGTCAGCGTGTCGCTCTCTCTCTCTCTCGCAGTCAGCGTGTCGCTCTCTCCCTCTCTCACAGTCAGCGTGTCACTCTCTCCCTCTCTCGCAGTCAGCGTCTCGCTCTCTCCCTCTCTCACAGTGTCGCACTCTCTCCCTCTCTCACAGTCAGCGTGTCGCTCTCTCCCTCCCTCGCAGTCAGTGTCACTCTCTCCCTCACTCACAGTCAGCGTGTCACTCTCTCCCTCTCTCGCAGTCAGCGTGTCGCTCTCTCCCTCTCTCGCAGTCAGCGTGTCGCTCTCTCCCTCTCTTGCAGTCAGCGTGTCGCTCTCTCCCTCTCTCGCAGTCAGCGTGTCGCTCTCTCCCTCTCTCACAGTCAGCGTGTCGCTCTCTCTCTCTCTCGCAGTCAGCGTGTCGCTCTCTCCCTCTCTCACAGTCAGCGTGTCACTCTCTCCCTCTCTCGCAGTCAGCGTGTCGCTCTCTCCCTCTCTCGCAGTCAGCGTGTCGCTCTCTCCCTCTCTCGCAGTCAGCGTGTCGCTCTCTCCCTCTCTCGCAGTCAGCGTGTCGCTCTCTCCCTCTCTCACAGTCAGCGTGTCGCTCTCTCCCTGTCTCGCAGTAAGCGTGTCACTCTCTCCCTCTCTCGCAGTCAGCGTGTCGCTCTCTCCCTCTCTCACAGTCAACGTGTCGCTCTCTCTCTCTCTCGCAGTCAGCGTGTCGCTCTCTCCCTCTCTCACAGTCAGCGTGTCACTCTCTCCCTCTCTCGCAGTCAGCGTGTCGCTCTCTCCCTCTCTCGCAGTCAGCGTGTCGCTCTCTCCCTCTCTCGCAGTCAGCGTGTCGCTCTCTCCCTCCCTCGCAGTCAGCGTGTCGCTGACTCCCTCTCTCGCAGTCAGAGTGCCGCTCTCTCCCTCTCTCACAGTCAGCGTGTCGCTCTCTCTCCCTCTCTCGCAGTCAGCGTGTCGCTCTCTCTTTCTCTCGCAGTCAGCGTGTCGCTCTCTCCCTCTCTCGCAGTCAGCGTGTCGCTCTCTCTTTCTCTCGCAGTCAGCGTGTCGCTCTCTCCCTCTCTCGCAGTCAGCGTGTCACTCTCTCCCTCTCTCGCAGTCAGCGTGTCGCTCTCTCCCTCTCTCACAGTCAGCGTGTCGCTCTCTCTTTCTCTCGCAGTCAGCGTGTCGCTCTCTCCCTCTCTCGCAGTCAGCGTGTCGCTCTCTCCCTCCCTCGCAGTCAGCGTGTCGCTCTCTCCCTCCCTCGCAGTCAGCGTGTCGCTGACTCCCTCTCTCGCAGTCAGAGTGCCGCTCTCTCGCTCTCTCGCAGTCAGCGTGTCGCTCTCTCTCCCTCTCTCGCAATTAGCGTGTCGCTCTCTCCCTCTCTCGCAGTCAGCGTGTCGCTTTCTCCCTCTCTCGCAGTCAGCGTGTCGCACTCTCCCTCCCTCGCAGTCAGTGTGTTACTCTCGACCCTCTCACTCGCAGTCAGCGTGTCACTCTCTCCCTCTCTCGCAGTCAGCGTGTCGCTCTCTCCCTCTCTCGCAGTCAGTGTCGCGCTCTCCCTCTCTCGCAGTCAGCGTGTCGCTCTCTCCCTCTCTCGCAGTCAGCGTGTCGCTCTCTCCCTCTCTCGCAGTCAGCGTGTCGCACTCTCCCTCTCTCGCAGTCAGCGTGTCGCTCTCTCCCTCTCTCGCAGTCAGCGTGTCACTCTCTCCCTCTCTCGCAGTCAGCGTGTCGCACTCTCCCTCTCTCGCAGTCAGTGTGTTACTCTCGACCCTCTCACTCGCAGTCAGCGTGTCGAACTCTCTCGCTCTCTCGCAGTCAGCGTGTCACTCTCTCGCAGTCAGCGTGTCGCACTCTCCCTCTGTCGCAGTCAGCGTGTCACTCTCCCTCTCACTCGCAGTCAGCGTGTCACTCTCTCCCTCTCTCGCAGTCAGCGTGTCGCTCTCTCCCTCTCTCGCAGTCAGAGTGTCGCTCTCTCCCTCTCTCGCAGTCAGAGTGTCGCTCTCTCCCTCTCTCGCAGTCAGCGTGTCGCTCTCTCCCTCTCTCTCACAGTCAGCGTGTCTCTCTCTCCCTCTCTCACAGTCAGCGTGTCGCTCTCTCCCTCTCTCACAGTCAGCGTGTTGCTATCTCCCTCTCTCGCAGTCAGCGTGTCGCTCTCTCCCTCTCTCGCAGTCAGCGTGTCGCTCTCTCCCTCTCTCGCAGTCAGCGTGTCACTCTCTCCCTCTCTCGCAGTCAGCGAGTCGCTCTCTCCCTCTCTCACGGTCAGCGTGTCGCTCTCTCCCTCTCTCACGGTCAGCGTGTCGCTCTCTCCCTCTCTCGCAGTCAGCGTGTCGCTCTCTCCCTCACTCACAGTCAGCGTGTCGCTCTCCCTCCCACTCTCACAGTCAGCGTGTCGGTCTCTCCCTCTCTCGCAGTCAGCGTGTCGCTCTCTCCCTCTCTCGCAGTCAGCGTGTCACTCTCTCCCTCTCTCGCAGTCAGCGTGTCACTCTCTCCGTCTCTCACAGTCAGCGTGTCGCTCTCTCCGTCTCTCGCAGTCAGCGTGACGCACTCTCCCTCTCTCGCAGTCAGCGTGTCGCAGTCAGCGTGTCACTCTCCCAGCTCACTCGTAGTCAGCGTGTCACTCTCCCTCTCTCGCAGTCAGCGTGTCACTCTCCCTCTCACTCGCAGTCAGCGTGTCGCTCTCTCCCTCTCTCGCAGTCAGCGTGTCGCTCTCTCCCTCTCTCGCAGTCAGCGTGTCACTCTCTCCCTCTCTCGCAGTCACCGTGTCACTCTCCCTCTCACTCGCAGTCAGCGTGACGCACTCTCCCTCTCTCACAGTCAGCGTGTCGCAGTCAGCGTGTCACTCTCCCAGCTCACTCGTAGTCAGCGTGTCACTCTCCCTCTCACTCGCAGTCAGCGTGTCGCTCTCTCCCTCACTCACAGTCAGCGTGTCGCTCTCTCCCTCTCTCACAGTCAGCGTGTCGCTCTCTCCCTCTCTCACAGTCAGCGTGTCGCTCTCTCCCTCTCTCACAGTCAGCGTGTCGCTCTCTCCCTCTCTCACAGTCAGCGTGTCGCTCTCTCCCTCTCTCGCAGTCAGCGTGTCGCTCTCTCCCTCTCTCACAGTCAGCGTGTCGCTCTCTCCCTCTCTCACAGTCAGCGTCTCGCTCTCTCCCTCTCTCGCAGTCAGCGTGTCACTCTCTCCCTCTCTCGCAGTCAGCGTCTCGCTCTCTCCCTCTCTCACAGTGTCGCTCTCTCCCTCTCTCACAGTCAGCGTGTCACACTCTCCCTCTCTCGCAGTCAGCGTGTCGCTCTCTCCCTCTCTCACAGTCAGCGTGTCGCTCTCTCTCCCTCTCTCGCAGTCAGCGTGTCGCTCTCTCTCCCTCTCTCGCAGTCAGCGTGTCGCTCTCTCCCTCTCTCACAGTCAGCGTGTCACACTCTCCCTCTCTCGCAGTCAGCGTGTCGCTCTCTCCCTCTCTCGCAGTCAGCGTGTCGCTCTCTCCCTCTCTCGCAGTAAGCGTGTCGCTCTCTCCCTCTCTCGCAGTAAGCGTGTCGCTCTCTCCCTCACTCGCAGTCAGCGTGTCGCACTCTCTCCCTCTCTCGCAGTCAGCGTGTCGCTCTCTCCCTCTCTCGCAGTCAGCGTGTCGCTCTCTCTCCCTCTCTCGCAGTCAGCGTGTCGCTCTCTCTCCCTCTCTCACAGTCAGCGTGTCGCACTCTCCCTCTCTCGCAGTCAGCGTGTCGCTCTCTCCCTCTCTCGCAGTCAGCGTGTCGCTCTCTCACAGTCAGCGTGTCGCACTCTCCCTCTCTCGCAGTCAGCGTATCGCTCTCTCCCTCTCTCGCAGTCACCGTGTCGCTCTCTCCCTCTCTCGCAGTCAGCGTGTCACTCTCTCCCTCTCTCGCAGTCAGCGTATCGCTCTCTCCCTCTCTCGCAGTCAGCGTGTCGCTCTCTCCCTCTCTCGCAGTCAGCGTGTCACTCTCTCCCTCTCTCACAGTCAGCGTGTCACTCTCTCTCTCTCCCGCAGTCAGCGTGTCACTCTCTCCCTCTCTCACAGTCAGCGTGTCGCTCTCTCCCTCTCTCGCAGTCAGCGTGTCGCTCTCTCCCTCTCTCGCAGTCAGCGTGTCGCTCTCTCCCTCTCTCGCAGTCAGCGTGTCACTCTCTCCCTCTCTCGCAGTCAGCGTGTCACTCTCTCTCTCTCCCGCAGTCAGCGTGTCGCTCTCTCCCTCTCTTGCAGTCAGCATGTCGCTCTCTCCCTCGCTCGCAGTCAGCGTGTCGCTCTCTCCCTCTCTCACAGTCAGCGTGTCACTCTCACCCTCTCTCGCAGTCAGCGTATCGCTCTCGCCCTCTCTCGCAGTCAGCGTGTCGCACTCTCCCTCTCTCACAGTCAGCGTGTCGCTCTCTCCCTCTCTCGCAGTCAGCGTCTCGCTCTCTCCCTCTTTCACAGTCAGCGTGTCACTCTCTCCCTCTCTCGCAGTCAGCGTGTCACTCTCTCCCTCTCTCGCAGTCAGCGTGTCGCTCTCTCCCTCTCTCGCAGTCAGCGTGTCGCTCTCTCCCTCTCTCGCAGTCAGCGTCTCGCTCTCTCCCTCTTTCACAGTCAGCGTGTCACTCTCTCCCTCTCTCGCAGTCAGCGTGTCACTCTCTCCCTCTTTCAGAGTCAGCTTGTCGCACTCTCTCCCTCTCTCGCAGTCAGCGTGTCACTCTCTCCCTCTCTCGCAGTCAGCGTGTCGCTCTCTCCCTCTCTCGCAGTCAGCGTGTCGCTCTCTCCCTCTCTCGCAGTCAGCGTGTCGCTCTCTCCCTCTCTCACAGTCAGCGTGTCGCTCTCTCCCTCTCTCGCAGTAAGCGTGTCGCTCTCTCTCTCTCACGCAGTCAGAGTGTCGCTCTCTCCCTCACTCGCAGTCAGCGTGTCGCACTCTCTCCCTCTCTCGCAGTCAGCGTGTCGCTCTCTCCCTCTCTCGCAGTCAGCGTGTCGCTCTCTCTCCCTCACTCGCAGTCAGCTTGTCGCACTCTCTCCCTCTCTCGCAGTCAGCTTGTCGCACTCTCTCCCTCTCTCACAGTCAGAGTGTCGCTCTCTCCCTCACTCGCAGTCAGCGTGTCGCTCTCTCCCTCTCTCACAGTCAGCGTGTCGCTCTCTCTCCCTCTCTCGCAGTCAGCGTGTCGCACTCTCTCCCTCTCTCGCAGTCAGCGTGTCGCACTCTCTCCCTCTCTCGCAGTCAGCGTGTCGCTCTCTCCCTCTCTCGCAGTCAGCGTGTCGCTCTCTCTCCCTCTCTCGCTGTCAGCGTGTCGCTCCCTCCCTCTCTCACAGTCAGCGTGTCACACACTCCCTCTCTCGCAGTCAGCGTGTCGCTCTCTCCCTCTCTCGCAGTCAGCGTGTCGCTCTCTCTCTCTCTCGCAGTAAGCGTGTCGCTCTCTCTCTCTAACGCAGTCAGTGTGTCACTCTCTCCCTCTCTCGCAGTCAGTGTGTCGCTCTCTCACAGTCAGCGTGTCGCTCTCTCCCTCTCTCGCAGTCAGCGTATCGCTCTCGCCCTCTCTCGCAGTCAGCGTGTCGCTCTCTCACAGTCAGCGTGTCGCTCTCTCCCTCTCTCGCAGTCAGCGTATCGCTCTCGCCCTCTCTCGCAGTCAGCGTGTCGCTCTCTCACAGTCAGCGTGTCGCTCTCTCCCTCTCTCGCAGTCAGCGTATCGCTCTCGCCCTCTCTCGCAGTCAGCGTGTCGCACTCTTCCTCTCTCGCAGTCAGCGTGTCGCTCTCTCCCTCTCTCGTAGTCACCGTGTCGCTCTCTCCCTCTCTCGCAGTCAGCGTGTCGCACCCTCGCTCTCTCACAGTCAGCGTGTCACTCTCTCCCTCTCTCACAGTCAGCATGTCGCTCTCTCCCTCTCTCGCAGTCAGCGTGTCGCTCTCTCCCTCTCTCGCAGTCAGCGTGTCACACTTTCCCTCTCTCACAGTCAGCTTGTCACTCTCTCCCTCTCTCACAGTCAGCGTGTCGCTCTCTCCCTCTCTCGCAGTCAGCGTGTCGCTCTCGCCCTCTCTCGCAGTCAGCGTGTCGCTCTCTCCCTCTCTCGCAGTCAGCGTGTCATTCTCTCCCTCTCTCGCAGTCAGCGTGTCGCTCTCTCCCTCTCTCACAGTCAGCGTGTCGCTCTCTCCCTCTCTCGCAGTCAGCGTGTCGCTCTCTCCCTCTCTCACAGTCAGCGTGTCACTCTCTCCCTCTCTCACAGTCAGCGTGTCACTCTCTCCCTCTCTCACAGTCAGCGTGTCACTCTCTCCCTCTCTCGCAGTCAGCGTGTCACTCTCTCTCTCTCGCGCAGTCAGCGTGTCACTCTGTCCCTCTCTCACAGTCAGCGTGTCGCTCTCTCCCTCTCTCGCAGTCAGCGTATCACTCTCTCCCTCTCTCGCAGTCAGCGTGTCACTCTCTCTCTCTCGCGCAGTCAGCGTGTCACTCTCTCCCTCTCTCACAGTCAGCGGGTCGCTCTCTCCCTCTCTCACAGTCAGCGTGTCGCTCTCTCCCCCTCTCGCAGTCAGCGTGTCGCTCTCTCTGTCTCGCGCAGTCAGCGTGTCGCTCTCTCCCTCTCTCTCGCAGTCAGCGTCTCGCTCTCTCCCTCTTTCACAGTCAGCGTGTCACTCTCTCCGTCTCTCACAGTCAGCGTGTCGCTCTCTCCCTCTCTCGCAGTAAGCGTGTCGCTCTCTCCGTCTCTCGCAGTCAGCGTGTCGCTCTCTCCCTCTCTCACAGTCAGCGTCTCGCTCTCTCCCTCTTTCACAGTCAGCGTGTCACTCTCTCCCTTTTTCACAGTCAATGTGTCACTCTCTCCCTCTCTCGCAGTCAGCGTGTCACTCTCTCCGTCTCTCGCAGTCAGCGTGTCGCTCTCTCCCTCACTCGCAGTCAGCGTGTCGCTCTCCCCCTCACTCGCAGTCAGCGTGTCACTCTCTCCCACTCTCGCAGTCAGCGTGTCGCTCTCTCCCTCACTCGCAGTCAGCGTGTCGCACTCTCTCCCTCTCTCGCAGTCAGCGTGTCGCTCTCTCCCTCTCTCGCAGTCAGCGTGTCGCTCTCTCTCCCTCACTCGCAGTCAGCTTGTCGCACTCTCTCCCTCTCTCGCAGTCAGCTTGTCGCACTCTCTCCCTCTCTCACAGTCAGAGTGTCGCTCTCTCCCTCACTCGCAGTCAGCGTGTCGCTCTCTCCCTCTCTCACAGTCAGCGTGTCGCTCTCTCTCCCTCTCTCGCAGTCAGCGTGTCGCACTCTCTCCCTCTCTCGCAGTCAGCGTGTCGCACTCTCTCCCTCTCTCGCAGTCAGCGTGTCGCTCTCTCCCTCTCTCGCAGTCAGCGTGTCGCTCTCTCTCCCTCTCTCGCTGTCAGCGTGTCGCTCCCTCCCTCTCTCACAGTCAGCGTGTCACACACTCCCTCTCTCGCAGTCAGCGTGTCGCTCTCTCCCTCTCTCGCAGTCAGCGTGTCGCTCTCTCTCTCTCTCGCAGTAAGCGTGTCGCTCTCTCTCTCTAACGCAGTCAGCATGTCGCTCTCTCCCTCACTCGCAGTCAGCGTGTCGCACTCTCTCCCTCTCTCGCAGTCAGCGTGTCGCTCTCTCTCCCTCTCTCGCAGTCAGCGTGTCGCTCTCTCCCTCTCTCACAGTCAGCGTGTGGCACTCTCCCTCTCTCGCAGTCAGCGTGTCGCTCTCTCCCTCTCTCGCAGTCAGTGTGTCACTCTCTCCCTCTCTCGCAGTCAGCGTGTCGCTCTCTCACAGTCAGCGTGTCGCTCTCTCCCTCTCTCGCAGTCAGCGTATCGCTCTCGCCCTCTCTCGCAGTCAGCGTGTCGCTCTCTCACAGTCAGCGTGTCGCTCTCTCCCTCTCTCGCAGTCAGCGTATCGCTCTCGCCCTCTCTCGCAGTCAGCGTGTCGCTCTCTCACAGTCAGCGTGTCGCTCTCTCCCTCTCTCGCAGTCAGCGTATCGCTCTCGCCCTCTCTCGCAGTCAGCGTGTCGCACTCTTCCTCTCTCGCAGTCAGCGTGTCGCTCTCTCCCTCTCTCGTAGTCACCGTGTCGCTCTCTCCCTCTCTCGCAGTCAGCGTGTCGCACCCTCGCTCTCTCACAGTCAGCGTGTCACTCTCTCCCTCTCTCGCAGTCAGCGTGTCACACTTTCCCTCTCTCACAGTCAGCTTGTCACTCTCTCCCTCTCTCACAGTCAGCGTGTCGCTCTCTCCCTCTCTCGCAGTCAGCGTGTCGCTCTCTCCCTCTCTCGCAGTCAGCGTGTCACACTTTCCCTCTCTCACAGTCAGCTTGTCACTCTCTCCCTCTCTCACAGTCAGCGTGTCGCTCTCTCCCTCTCTCGCAGTCAGCGTGTCGCTCTCGCCCTCTCTCGCAGTCAGCGTGTCGCTCTCTCCCTCTCTCGCAGTCAGCGTGTCATTCTCTCCCTCTCTCGCAGTCAGCGTGTCGCTCTCTCCCTCTCTCACAGTCAGCGTGTCGCTCTCTCCCTCTCTCGCAGTCAGCGTGTCGCTCTCTCCCTCTCTCACAGTCAGCGTGTCACTCTCTCCCTCTCTCACAGTCAGCGTGTCACTCTCTCCCTCTCTCACAGTCAGCGTGTCACTCTCTCCCTCTCTCGCAGTCAGCGTGTCACTCTCTCTCTCTCGCGCAGTCAGCGTGTCACTCTGTCCCTCTCTCACAGTCAGCGTGTCGCTCTCTCCCTCTCTCGCAGTCAGCGTATCACTCTCTCCCTCTCTCGCAGTCAGCGTGTCACTCTCTCTCTCTCTCGCGCAGTCAGCGTGTCACTCTCTCCCTCTCTCACAGTCAGCGGGTCGCTCTCTCCCTCTCTCACAGTCAGCGTGTCGCTCTCTCCCCCTCTCGCAGTCAGCGTGTCGCTCTCTCTGTCTCGCGCAGTCAGCGTGTCGCTCTCTCCCTCTCTCTCGCAGTCAGCGTCTCGCTCTCTCCCTCTTTCACAGTCAGCGTGTCACTCTCTCCGTCTCTCACAGTCAGCGTGTCGCTCTCTCCCTCTCTCGCAGTAAGCGTGTCGCTCTCTCCGTCTCTCGCAGTCAGCGTGTCGCTCTCTCCCTCTCTCACAGTCAGCGTCTCGCTCTCTCCCTCTTTCACAGACAGCGTGTCACTCTCTCCCTTTTTCACAGTCAATGTGTCACTCTCTCCCTCTCTCGCAGTCAGCGTGTCACTCTCTCCGTCTCTCGCAGTCAGCGTGTCGCTCTCTCCCTCACTCGCAGTCAGCGTGTCGCTCTCTCCCTCACTCGCAGTCAGCGTGTCACTCTCTCCCACTCTCGCAGTCAGCGTGTCGCTCTCTCCCTCTCTCGCAGTCAGCGTGTCGCTCTCTCCGTCTCTCGCAGTCAGCGTGTCGCTCTCTCCCTCTCTCGCAGTCAGCGTGTCGCTCTCTCCCTCTCTCGCAGTCAGCGTGTCGCTACCTCCCTCACTCGCAGTCAGCGTGTCGCTCTCTCCCTCACTCGCAGTCAGCGTGTCACTCTCTCCCACTCTCGCAGTCAGCGTGTCACTCTCTCCCTCTCTCGCAGTCAGCGTGTCGCTCTCTCCCTCTCTCGTAGTCAGCGTGTCACTCTCTCCCACTCTCGCAGTCAGCGTGTCACTCTCTCCCTCACTCGCAGTCAGCGTGTCACTCTCTCCCACTCTCGCAGTCAGCGTGTCGCTACCTCCCTCACTCGCAGTCAGCGTGTCGCTCTCTCCCTCTCTCGTAGTCAGCGTGTCACTCTCTCCCTCTCTCGCAGTCAGCGTGTCGCTCTCTCCCTCACTCGCAGTCACCGTGTCACTCTCTCCCACTCTCGCAGTCAGCATGTCACTCTCTCCCTCTCTCGCAGTCAGTGTGTCGCTCTCTCCCTCTCTCGCAGTCAGCGTATCGCTCTCGCCCTCTCTTGCAGTCAGCGTATCGCTCTCGCCCTCTCTCGCAGTCAGCGTATCGCTCTCGCCTCTCTCGCAGTCAGCGTGTCACTCTCTCCCTCTCTCGCAGTCAGCGTGTCACTCTCTCCCTCTCTCGCAGTCAGCGTGTCGCACTCTCCCTCTCTCGCAGTCAGCGTCTCGCTCTCTCTCTCTCTCTCTCGCAGTCAGCGTGTCACTCTCTCTCTCTCTCGCAGTCAGCGTGTCACTCTCTCCCTCTCTCGCAGTCAGCGTCTCGCTCTCTCTCTCTCTCTCTCGCAGTCAGCGTGTCACTCTCTCTCTCTCTCGCAGTCAGCGTGTCACTCTCTCCCTCTCTCGCAGTCAGCGTCTCGCTCTCTCTCTCTCTCTCTCGCAGTCAGCGTGTCACTCTATCTCTCTCTCGCAGTCAGTGTGTCGCTCTCGCCCTCTCTCACAGTCAGCGTGTCGCTCTCTCGCTCTCTCACAGTTAGCGTGTCGCTCTCTCCCTCTCTCGCAGTCAGCGTGTCGCTCTCTCTCTCTCGCAGTCAGCGTATCGCTCTCTCCCTCTCTCGCAGTCAGCGTATCGCTCTCTCCCTCTCTCGCAGTCAGCGTATCGCTCTCTCCCTCTCTCGCAGTCAGCGTATCGCTCTCTCCCTCTCTCGCAGTCAGCGTATCGCTCTCTCCCTCTCTCTCGCAGTCAGCGTGTCGCTCTCTCTCCCTCTCTCGCAGTCAGCGTATCGCTCTCTCCCTCTCTCTCGCAGTCGGCGTGTCGCTCTCTCCCTCACTCGCAGTCAGCTTGTCGCACTCTCTCCCTCTCTCGCAGTCAGCGTGTCGCTCTCTCCCTCTCTCGCAGTCAGCGTGTCACTCTCTCCCTCTCTCGCAGTCAGCGTGTCACTCTCTCTCTCTCTCGCAGTCAGCGTGTCGCTCTCTCCCTCACTCGCAGTCAGCGTGTCGCTCTCTCCCTCTCTCACAGTCAGCGTGTCGCACTCTCTCCCTCTCTCGCAGTCAGCGTGTCGCTCTCTCCCTCTCTCGCAGTCAGCGTGTCACTCTCTCCCTCTCTCGCAGTCAGCGTGTCACTCTCTCTCTCTCACAGTCAGCGTGTCGCTCTCTCCCTCTCTCGCAGTCAGCGTGTCACTCTCTCCCTCTCGCACAGTCAGCGTGTCACTCTCTCCCTCTCTCACAGTCAGCGTGTCACTCTCTCCCTCTCTCACAGTCAGCGTGTCACTCTCTCCCTCTCTCACAGTCAGCGTGTCACTCTCTCCCTCTCTCACAGTCAGCGTGTCACTCTCTCCCTCTCTCACAGTCAGCGTGTCGCTATCTCCCTCTCTCACAGTCAGCGTGTCACTCTCTCTCTCTCACAGTCAACGTGTCGCTCTCTCCCTCTCTCGCAGTAAGCGTGTCGCTCTCTCCCTCTCTCGCAGTCAGCGTGTCACTCTCTCTCTCTCACAGTCAACGTGTCGCTCTCTCCCTCTCTCGCAGTAAGCGTGTCGCTCTCTCCCTCTCTCGCAGTCAGCGTGTCACTCTCTCTCTCTCACAGTCAGCGTGTCACTCTCTCCCTCTCTCACAGTCAGCGTGTCACTCTCTCCCTCTCGCACAGTCAGCGTGTCACTCTCCCTCTCTCTCGCAGTCAGCGTGTCACTCTCCCAGCTCACTCGTAGTCAGCGTGTCACTCTCCCTCTCTCGCAGTCAGCGTGTCACTCTCTCCTCTCTCACAGTCAGCGTGTCACTCTCTCGCAGTCAGCGTGTCACTCTCCCAGCTCACTCGCAGTCAGCTTGTCGCTCTCTCCCTCACTCGCAGTCAGCGTGTCGCTCTCTTCCCCTCTCACAGTCAGCGTGTCACTCTCCCTCTATCTCGCAGTCAGCGTGTCGCAGTCAGCGTGTCACTCTCCCAGCTCACTCGTAGTCAGCGTGTCACTCTCTCGCAGTCAGCGTGTCACTCTCTCTCTCTCTCGCAGTCAGCGTGTCGCTCTCTCCCTCTCTCACAGTCAGCGTGTCACTCTCTCTCTCTCCCGCAGTCAGCGTGTCGCTCTCTCCCTATCTCACAGTCAGCGTGTCGCTCTCTCCCTATCTCACAGTCAGCGTGTCGCACTCTCCCTCTCTCGCAGTCAGCGTGTCGCTCACTCCCTCTCACAGTCAGCGTGTCGCTCTCTCCCTCTCTTGCAGTCAGCGTGTCGCTCTCTCCCTCTCTCGCAGTCAGCGTATCGCTCTCGCCCTCTCTCGCAGTCAGCGTATCGCTCTCGACCTCTCTCGCAGTCAGCGTGTCGCACTCTCCCTCTCTCACAGTCAGCGTGTCGCTCTCTCCCTCTCTCGCAGTCAGCGTCTCGCTCTCTCCCTCTTTCACAGTCAGCTTGTCACTCTCTCCCTCTTTCACAGTCAGCGTGTCACTCTCTGCCTCTCTCGCAGTCAGCGTGTCACTCTCACCCTCTCTCGCAGTCAGCGTGTCGCTCTCTCCCTCACTCGCAGTCAGCTTGTTGCATTCTCTGCGTTTCTCGCAGTCAGCGTGTCGCACTCTCCCTCTCTCACAGTCAGCATGTCGCACTCTCCCTCTCTCACAGTCAGCGTGTCGCTCTCTCCCTCTCTCGCAGTAAGCGTGTCGCTCTCTCTCTCTCACGCAGTCAGCATGTCGCTCTCTCCCTCACTCGCAGTCAGCGTGTCGCACTCTCTCCCTCTCTCGCAGTCAGCGTGTCGCTCTCTCTCCCTCTCTCGCAGTCAGCGTGTCGCTCTCTCCCTCTCTCACAGTCAGCGTGTCACACTCTCCCTCTCTCGCAGTCAGCGTGTCGCTCTCTCCCTCTCTCGCAGTCAGCGTGTCGCTCTCTCTCCCTCTCTCGCAGTCAGCGTGTCGCTCTCTCTCCCTCTCTCGCAGTCAGCGTGTCGCTCTCTCCCTCTCTCACAGTCAGCGTGTCACACTCTCCCTCTCTCGCAGTCAGCGTGTCGCTCTCTCCCTCTCTCGCAGTCAGCGTGTCGCTCTCTCCCTCTCTCGCAGTAAGCGTGTCGCTCTCTCCCTCTCTCGCAGTAAGCGTGTCGCTCTCTCCCTCACTCGCAGTCAGCGTGTCGCACTCTCTCCCTCTCTCGCAGTCAGCGTGTCGCTCTCTCCCTCTCTCGCAGTCAGCGTGTCGCTCTCTCTCCCTCTCTCGCAGTCAGCGTGTCGCTCTCTCTCCCTCTCTCACAGTCAGCGTGTCGCACTCTCCCTCTCTCGCAGTCAGCGTGTCGCTCTCTCCCTCTCTCGCAGTCAGCGTGTCGCTCTCTCACAGTCAGCGTGTCGCACTCTCCCTCTCTCGCAGTCAGCGTATCGCTCTCTCCCTCTCTCGCAGTCACCGTGTCGCTCTCTCCCTCTCTCGCAGTCAGCGTGTCACTCTCTCCCTCTCTCGCAGTCAGCGTATCGCTCTCTCCCTCTCTCGCAGTCAGCGTGTCGCTCTCTCCCTCTCTCGCAGTCAGCGTGTCACTCTCTCCCTCTCTCACAGTCAGCGTGTCACTCTCTCTCTCTCCCGCAGTCAGCGTGTCACTCTCTCCCTCTCTCACAGTCAGCGTGTCGCTCTCTCCCTCTCTCGCAGTCAGCGTGTCGCTCTCTCCCTCTCTCGCAGTCAGCGTGTCGCTCTCTCCCTCTCTCGCAGTCAGCGTGTCACTCTCTCCCTCTCTCGCAGTCAGCGTGTCACTCTCTCTCTCTCCCGCAGTCAGCGTGTCGCTCTCTCCCTCTCTTGCAGTCAGCATGTCGCTCTCTCCCTCGCTCGCAGTCAGCGTGTCGCTCTCTCCCTCTCTCACAGTCAGCGTGTCACTCTCACCCTCTCTCGCAGTCAGCGTATCGCTCTCGCCCTCTCTCGCAGTCAGCGTGTCGCACTCTCCCTCTCTCACAGTCAGCGTGTCGCTCTCTCCCTCTCTCGCAGTCAGCGTCTCGCTCTCTCCCTCTTTCACAGTCAGCGTGTCACTCTCTCCCTCTCTCGCAGTCAGCGTGTCACTCTCTCCCTCTCTCGCAGTCAGCGTGTCGCTCTCTCCCTCTCTCGCAGTCAGCGTGTCGCTCTCTCCCTCTCTCGCAGTCAGCGTCTCGCTCTCTCCCTCTTTCACAGTCAGCGTGTCACTCTCTCCCTCTCTCGCAGTCAGCGTGTCACTCTCTCCCTCTTTCAGAGTCAGCTTGTCGCACTCTCTCCCTCTCTCGCAGTCAGCGTGTCACTCTCTCCCTCTCTCGCAGTCAGCGTGTCGCTCTCTCCCTCTCTCGCAGTCAGCGTGTCGCTCTCTCCCTCTCTCGCAGTCAGCGTGTCGCTCTCTCCCTCTCTCACAGTCAGCGTGTCGCTCTCTCCCTCTCTCGCAGTAAGCGTGTCGCTCTCTCTCTCTCACGCAGTCAGAGTGTCGCTCTCTCCCTCTCTCACAGTCAGCGTGTCGCTCTCTCCCTCTCTCGCAGTAAGCGTGTCGCTCTCTCTCTCTCTCGCAGTCAGCGTGTCGCACTCTCTCCCTCTCTCGCAGTCAGCGTGTCGCTCTCTCCCTCTCTCGCAGTCAGCGTGTCGCTCTCTCTCCCTCACTCGCAGTCAGCTTGTCGCACTCTCTCCCTCTCTCGCAGTCAGCTTGTCGCACTCTCTCCCTCTCTCACAGTCAGAGTGTCGCTCTCTCCCTCACTCGCAGTCAGCGTGTCGCTCTCTCCCTCTCTCACAGTCAGCGTGTCGCACTCTCTCCCTCTCTCGCAGTCAGCGTGTCGCACTCTCTCCCTCTCTCGCAGTCAGCGTGTCGCACTCTCTCCCTCTCTCGCAGTCAGCGTGTCGCTCTCTCCCTCTCTCGCAGTCAGCGTGTCGCTCTCTCTCCCTCTCTCGCTGTCAGCGTGTCGCTCCCTCCCTCTCTCACAGTCAGCGTGTCACACACTCCCTCTCTCGCAGTCAGCGTGTCGCTCTCTCCCTCTCTCGCAGTCAGCGTGTCGCTCTCTCTCTCTCTCGCAGTAAGCGTGTCGCTCTCTCTCTCTAACGCAGTCAGCATGTCGCTCTCTCCCTCACTCGCAGTCAGCGTGTCGCACTCTCTCCCTCTCTCGCAGTCAGCGTGTCGCTCTCTCTCCCTCTCTCGCAGTCAGCGTGTCGCTCTCTCCCTCTCTCACAGTCAGCGTGTGGCACTCTCCCTCTCTCGCAGTCAGCGTGTCGCTCTCTCCCTCTCTCGCAGTCAGTGTGTCACTCTTTCCCTCTCTCGCAGTCAGCGTGTCGCTCTCTCACAGTCAGCGTGTCGCTCTCTCCCTCTCTCGCAGTCAGCGTATCGCTCTCGCCCTCTCTCGCAGTCAGCGTGTCGCTCTCTCACAGTCAGCGTGTCGCTCTCTCCCTCTCTCGCAGTCAGCGTATCGCTCTCGCCCTCTCTCGCAGTCAGCGTGTCGCTCTCTCACAGTCAGCGTGTCGCTCTCTCCCTCTCTCGCAGTCAGCGTATCGCTCTCGCCCTCTCTCGCAGTCAGCGTGTCGCACTCTTCCACTCTCGCAGTCAGCGTGTCGCTCTCTCCCTCTCTCGTAGTCACCGTGTCGCTCTCTCCCTCTCTCGCAGTCAGCGTGTCGCACCCTCGCTCTCTCACAGTCAGCGTGTCACTCTCTCCCTCTCTCACAGTCAGCATGTCGCTCTCTCCCTCTCTCGCAGTCAGCGTGTCGCTCTCTCCCTCTCTCGCAGTCAGCGTGTCACACTTTCCCTCTCTCACAGTCAGCTTGTCACTCTCTCCCTCTCTCACAGTCAGCGTGTCGCTCTCTCCCTCTCTCGCAGTCAGCGTGTCGCTCTCGCCCTCTCTCGCAGTCAGCGTGTCGCTCTCTCCCTCTCTCGCAGTCAGCGTGTCATTCTCTCCCTCTCTCGCAGTCAGCGTGTCGCTCTCTCCCTCTCTCACAGTCAGCGTGTCGCTCTCTCCCTCTCTCACAGTCAGCGTGTCGCTCTCTCCCTCTCTCACAGTCAGCGTGTCACTCTCTCCCTCTCTCACAGTCAGCGTGTCACTCTCTCCCTCTCTCACAGTCAGCGTGTCACTCTCTCCCTCTCTCGCAGTCAGCGTGTCACTCTCTCTCTCTCGCGCAGTCAGCGTGTCACTCTGTCCCTCTCTCACAGTCAGCGTGTCGCTCTCTCCCTCTCTCGCAGTCAGCGTATCACTCTCTCCCTCTCTCGCAGTCAGCGTGTCACTCTCTCTCTCTCGCGCAGTCAGCGTGTCACTCTCTCCCTCTCTCACAGTCAGCGGGTCGCTCTCTCCCTCTCTCACAGTCAGCGTGTCGCTCTCTCCCCCTCTCGCAGTCAGCGTGTCGCTCTCTCTGTCTCGCGCAGTCAGCGTGTCGCTCTCTCCCTCTCTCTCGCAGTCAGCGTGTCGCTCTCTCCCTCTCTCACAGTCAGCGTGTCACTCTCTCCCTCTCTCACGCAGTCAGCGTGTCGCTCTCTCCCTCTCTCGCAGTCAGCGTGTTGCTCTCTCTCTCTCTTTCTTGCAGTCAGCGTGTCGCTCTCTCTCTCTCTCTCTCACAGTCAGCGTGTCGCTCTCTCCCTCTCTCACAGTCAGCGTGTCGCTCTCTCCCTCTCTCACAGTCAGCGTGTCACTCTCTCCCTCTCTCACAGTCAGCGTGTCACTCTCTCCCTCTCTCACAGTCAGCGTGTCACTCTCTCCCTCTCTCGCAGTCAGCGTGTCACTCTCTCTCTCTCGCGCAGTCAGCGTGTCACTCTGTCCCTCTCTCACAGTCAGCGTGTCGCTCTCTCCCTCTCTCGCAGTCAGCGTATCACTCTCTCCCTCTCTCGCAGTCAGCGTGTCACTCTCTCTCTCTCGCGCAGTCAGCGTGTCACTCTCTCCCTCTCTCACAGTCAGCGGGTCGCTCTCTCCCTCTCTCACAGTCAGCGTGTCGCTCTCTCCCCCTCTCGCAGTCAGCGTGTCGCTCTCTCTGTCTCGCGCAGTCAGCGTGTCGCTCTCTCCCTCTCTCTCGCAGTCAGCGTGTCGCTCTCTCCCTCTCTCACAGTCAGCGTGTCACTCTCTCCCTCTCTCACGCAGTCAGCGTGTCGCTCTCTCCCTCTCTCGCAGTCAGCGTGTTGCTCTCTCTCTCTCTTTCTTGCAGTCAGCGTGTCGCTCTCTCTCTCTCTCTCTCACAGTCAGCGTGTCGCTCTCTCCATCTCTCGCAGTCAGCGTGTCATTCTCTCTCTCTCTTTCTTGCAGTCAGCGTGTCGCTCTCTCCCTCTCTCACAGTCAGCGTGTCGCTCTCTCCCTCTCTCGCAGTCAGCGTGTCACTCTCTCCCTCTCTCTCGCAGTCAGCGTGTCGCACTCTCCCTCTCTCGCAGTCAGCGTGTCGCACTCTCCCTCTCTCGCAGTCAGCGTGTCGTTCTCGCCCTCTTTCGCAGTCAGCGTGTCACTCTCTCCCTCTTTCACAGTCAGCGTGTCGCTCTCTCCCTCTCTCGCAGTCAGCGTGTCATTCTCTCCCTCTCTCGCAGTCAGCGTCTCACTCTCTCCCTCGCTCACAGTCAGCGTGTCACTCTCTCCCTGTCTCACATTCAGCGTGTCACTCTCCCTCTCTCTCGCAGTCAGCGTGTCGCAGTCAGCGTGTCACTCTCCCAGCTCACTCGTAGTCAGTGTGTCACTCTCCCTCTCTCGCAGTCAGCGTGTCACTCTCTCGCAGTCAGCGTGTCACTCTCCCAGCTCACTCGTAGTCAGCGTGTCGCTCTCTCCCTCTCTCGCAGTCAGCGTGTCACTCTCCCAGCTCACTCGCAGTCAGATTGTCGCTCTCTTCCACTCTCGCAGTCAGCGTGTCGCTCTCTCCCTCTCTCGCAGTCAGCGTGTCGCTCTCTCCCTCTCTCGCAGTCAGCGTGTCGCTCTCTCCCTCTCTCACAGTCAGCGTCTCGCTCTCTCCCTCTTTCACAGTCAGCGTGTCACTCTCTCCCTCTCTCGCAGTCAGCGTGTCGCTCTCTCCCTCTCTCGCAGTCACCGTGTCACTCTCTCTCTCTCTCGCAGTCAGCGTGTCGCTCTCTCCCTCTCTCACAGTCAGCGTGTCACTCTCTCTCTCTCCCGCAGTCAGCGTGTCGCTCTCTCCGTCTCTCGCAGTAAGCGTGTCACACTCTCCCTCTCTCTCGCAGTCAGCGTGTCGCACTCTCCCTCTCTCGCAGTCAGCGTGTCGCACTCTCCCTCTCTCGCAGTCAGCGTGTCGCTCCCTCTCTCGCAGTCAGCGTGTCACTCTCTCCCTCTCTCGCAGTCAGCATGTCGCTCTCTCCCTCTCTAGCAGTCAGCGTGTCGCTCCCTCTCTCGCAGTCAGCGTGTCACTCTCTCCCTCTCTCTCGCAGTCAGCGTGTCACTCTCTCCCTCTCTCACAGTCAGCGTGTCGCTCTCTCCCTCACTCGCAGTCAGCGTGTCGCTCTCTCCCTCACTCGCAGTCAGCGTGTCGCTCTCTCCCTCTCTCGCAGTCAGCGTGTCGCACTCTCCCTCTTTCACAGTCAGCGTGTCGCTCTCTCCCTCTCTCGCAGTCAGCGTCTCGCTCTCTCCCTCTTTCACAATCAGCGTGTCGCTCTCTCCCTCTCTCACAGTCAGCGTGTCGATCTCTCCCTCTCTCACAGTCAGCGTGTCGCTCTCTCCCTCTCTCGCAGTCAGCGTGTCGCTCTCTCCCTCTCTCGCAGTCAGCGTGTCGCTCTCACCGTCTGTCGCAGTCAGCGTGTCACTCTCTCCCTCTCTCACAGTCAGCGTGTCGATCTCTCCCTCTCTCGCAGTCAGCGTGTCGCTCTCTCCCGCTCTCGCAGTCAGCGTGTCGCTCTCTCCCTCTCTCGCAGTCAGCGTGTCGCTCTCTCCCTCTCTCGCAGGCAGCGTGTCGCTCTCTCCCTCTCTCGCAGTCAGCGTCTCGCTCTCTCCCTCTTTCACAGTCAGCGTGTCACTCTCTCCCTCTTTCACAGTCAGCGTGTCACTCTCTCCCTCTTTCACAGTCAGCGTGTCACTCTCTCCCTCTTTCACAGTCAATGTGTCACTCTCTGCCTCTCTCGCAGTCAGCGTGTCACTCTCTCCCTCTCTCGCAGTCAGCGTGTCGCTCTCTCCCTCTCTCGCAGTCAGCGTGTCGCTCTCTCCCTCACTCGCAGTCAGCGTGTCACTCTCTCCCACTCTCGCAGTCAGCGTGTCGCTCTCTCCCTCACTCGCAGTCAGCGTGTCACTCTCTCCCTCACTCGCAGTCAGCGTGTCGCTCTCTCCCTCTCTCACAGTCAGCGTGTCACTCTCTCCCGCACTCGCAGTCAGCGTGTCGCTCTCTCCCTCTCTCGCAGTCAGCGTGTCGCTCTCTCCCTCTCTCGCAGTCAGCGTGTCACTCTCTCCCTCACTCGCAGTCAGCGTGTCGCTCTCTCCCTCTCTCACAGTCAGCGTGTCACTCTCTCCCGCACTCGCAGTCAGCGTGTCGCTCTCTCCCTCTCTCGCAGTCAGCGTGTCGCTCTCTCCCTCTCTCGCAGTCAGCGTGTCGCTCTCTCCCTCTCTCGCAGTCAGCGTGTCGCTCTCTCCCTCTCTCGCAGTCAGCGTGTCGCTCTCTCCCTCTCTCGCAGTCAGCGTGTCGCTCTCTCCCTCTCTCGCAGTCAGCGTGTCGCTCTCTCCCTCTCTCACAGTCAGCGTGTCGCTCTCTCCCTCACTCGCAGTCAGCGTGTCGCTCTCTCCCTCTCTCGCAGTCAGCGTGTCGCTCTCTCCCTCTCTCACAGTCAGCGTGTCGCTCTCTCCCTCTCTCACAGTCAGCGTGTCGCTCTCTCCCTCTCTCGCAGTCAGCGTGTCGCTCTCTCCCTCTCTCGCAGTCAGCGTGTCGCTCTCTCCCTCTCTCACAGTCAGCGTGTCGCTCTCTCTCTCTCTCGCAGTCAGCGTGTGGCTCTCTCCCTCTCTCACAGTCAGCGTGTCGCTCTCTCCATCTCTCACAGTCAGCGTGTCGCTCTCTCCATCTCTCGCAGTCAGCGTGTCGCTCTCTCCCTCTCTCGCAGTCAGCGTGTCGCTCTCGCCCTCTATCGCAGGAAGCGTGTCGCTCTCTCCCTCTCTCGCAGTCAGCGTGTCACTCTCTCCCGCACTCGCAGTCAGCGTGTCGCTCTCTCCCTCTCTCGCAGTCAGCGTGTCGCTCTCTCCCTCTCTCGCAGTCGGTGTGTCGCTCTCTCCCTCTCTCGCAGTAAGCGTGTCGCTCTCTCCCTCTCTCGCAGTCAGCGTGTCACTCTCTCCCTCTCTCGCAGTCAGCGTGTCCCTCTCTCTCTCTCGCAGTCAGCGTGTCACTCTCTCCCCCTCTCGCAGTCAGCGTGTCGCTCTCGCCCTCTCTCGCAGTCAGCGTGTCACTCTCTCTCTCTCTCGCAGTCAGCGTGTCGCTCTCGCCCTCTCTCGCAGTCAGCGTGTCGCACTCTCCCAGTCAGCGTGTCGCTCTCTCCCTCTCTCGCAGTCAGCGTGTCGCTCTCTCCATCTCTCACAGTCAGCGTGTCGCTCTCTCCATCTCTCGCAGTCAGCGTGTCGCTCTCTCCCTCTCTCAAAGTCAGTGTGTCGCACTCTCCCTCTCTCACAGTCAGCGTGTCGCTCTCTCCCTCTCTCAGTCAGCGTGTCGCTCTCTCCCTCACTCGCAGTCAGCGTGTCGCACTCTCTCCCTCTCTCGCAGTCAGCGTGTCGCTCTCTCCCTCTCTCGCAGTCAGCGTGTCGCTCTCCCCCTCTCTCGCAGTCAGCGTGTCGCTCTCTCCCTCTCTCGCAGTCAGCGTGTCGCTCTCTCCCTCTCTCTCAGTCAGCGTGTCGCTCTCTCCCTCACTCGCAGTCAGCGTGTCGCACTCTCTCCCTCTCTCGCAGTCAGCGTGTCGCTCTCTCCCTCTCTCGCAGTCAGCGTGTCGCTCTCCCCCTCTCTCGCAGTCAGCGTGTCGCTCTCCCCCTCTCTCGCAGTCAGCGTGTCGCTCTCTCCCTCTCTCGCAGTCAGCGTGTCGCTCTCTCCCTCTCTCGCAGTCAGCTTGTCACTCTCTCCCTCTCTCGCAGTCAGCGTGTCACTCTCTCCCTCTCTCGCAGTCACCGTCTCGCTCTCTCCCTCTTTCACAATCAGCGTGTCACTCTCTCCATCTTTCACAGTCAGCGTGTCGCTCTCTCCCTCTCTCGCAGTCACCGTGTCACTCTCTCTCTCTCTCGCAGTCAGCGTGTCACTCTCTCTCTCTCGCAGTCAGCGTGTCGCTCTCTCCCTCTCTCGCAGTCAGCGTGTCGCTCTCTCTCTCTCGCGCAGTCAGCGTGTCGCTCTCTCCCCCTCTCGCAGTCAGCGTGTCGCTCTCTCTGTCTCGCGCAGTCAGCGTGTCGCTCTCTCCCTCTCTCTCGCAGTCAGCGTGTCGCTCTCTCCCTCTCTCGCAGTCAGCGTGTTGCTCTCTCTCTCTCTTTCTCGCAGTCAGCGTGTCACTCTCCCAGCTCACTCGCAGTCAGCGTGTCGCTCTCTCCCTCTCTCGCAGTCAGCGTGTCGCTCTCTCCCTCTCTCGCAGTCAGCGTGTCACTCTCTCCCTCTCTCGCAGTCAGCGTGTCGCTCTCTCCCTCACTCGCAGTCAGCGTGTCGCTCTCTCCCTCACTCGCAGTCAGCGTGTCACTCTCTCCCACTCTCGCAGTCAGCGTGTCGCTCTCTCCCTCACTCGCAGTCAGCGTGTCACTCTCTCCCTCACTCGCAGTCAGCGTGTCGCTCTCTCCCTCTCTCGCAGTCAGCGTGTCGCTCTCTCCCTCTCTCACAGTCAGCGTGTCACTCTCTCCCGCACTCGCAGTCAGCGTGTCGCTCTCTCCCTCTCTCGCAGTCAGCGTGTCGCTCTCTCCCTCACTCGCAGTCAGCGTGTCGCACTCTCTCCCTCTCTCGCAGTCAGCGTGTCACTCTCTCCCTCTCTCGCAGTCAGCGTGTCGCTCTCCCCCTCTCTCGCAGTCAGCGTGTCGCTCTCTCCCTCTCTCGCAGTCAGCGTGTCACTCTCTCCCTCTCTCGCAGTCACCGTCTCGCTCTCTCCCTCTTTCACAATCAGCGTGTCACTCTCTCCATCTTTCACAGTCAGCGTGTCGCTCTCTCCCTCTCTCGCAGTCACCGTGTCACTCTCTCTCTCTCTCGCAGTCAGCGTGTCACTCTCTCTCTCTCGCAGTCAGCGTGTCGCTCTCTCCCTCTCTCGCAGTCAGCGTGTCGCTCTCTCTCTCTCGCGCAGTCAGCGTGTCGCTCTCTCCCCCTCTCGCAGTCAGCGTGTCGCTCTCTCTGTCTCGCGCAGTCAGCGTGTCGCTCTCTCCCTCTCTCTCGCAGTCAGCGTGTCGCTCTCTCCCTCTCTCGCAGTCAGCGTGTTGCTCTCTCTCTCTCTTTCTCGCAGTCAGCGTGTCACTCTCCCAGTTCACTCGCAGTCAGCGTGTCGCTCTCTCCCTCTCTCGCAGTCAGCGTGTCGCTCTCTCCCTCTCTCGCAGTCAGCGTGTCACTCTCTCCCTCTCTCACAGTCAGCGTCTCGCTCTCTCCATCTTTCACAGTCAGCGTGTCGCTCTCTCCCTCTCTCGCAGTCACCGTGTCACTCTCTCTCTCTCTCGCAGTCAGCGTGTCGCTCTCTCCCTCTCTCACAGTCAGCGTGTCACTCTCTCCTTCTCTCACAGTCAGCGTGTCACTCTCTCCCTCTCACAGTCAGCGTGTCGCTCTCTACCTCTCTCGCAGTCAGCGTGTCGCTCTCTCCCTCTCTTGCAGTCAGCATGTCGCTCTCTCCCTCGCTCGCAGTCAGCGTGTCGCTCTCTCCGTCTGTCGCAGTCAGCGTGTCACTCTCTCCCTCTCTCGCAGTCAGCGTATCGCTCTCGCCCTCTCTCGCAGTCAGCGTGTCGCACTCTCCCTCTCTCACAGTCAGCGTGTCGCTCTCTCCCTCTCTCGCAGTCAGCGTCACGCTCTCTCCCTCTTTCACAGTCAGCGTGTCGCTCTCTCCCTCTTTCACAATCAGCGTGTCGCTCTCACCGTCTGTCGCAGTCAGCGTGTCACTCTCTCCCTCTTTCACAATCAGCGTGTCGCTCTCACCGTCTGTCGCAGTCAGCGTGTCACTCTCTCCCTCTCTCACAGTCAGCGTGTCGATCTCTCCCTCTCTCGCAGTCAGCGTGTCGCACTCTCCCTCTCTCACAGTCAGCGTGTCGCTCTCTCCCTCTCTCGCAGTCAGCGTGTCACTCTCTCCCTCTTTCACAGTCAGCGTGTCGCTCTCTCCCTCTTTCACAGTCAGCGTGTCACTCTCTCCCTCTTTCACAGTCAACGTGTCACTCTCTGCCTCTCTCGCAGTCAGCGTGTCACTCTCTCCCTCTCTCGCAGTCAGCGTGTCGCTCTCTCCCTCACTCGCAGTCAGCGTGACACTCTCTCCCACTCTCGCAGTCAGCGTGTCGCTCTCTCCCTCACTCGCAGTCAGCGTGTCACTCTCTCCCTCACTCGCAGTCAGCGTGTCGCTCTCTCCCTCTCTCGCAGTCAGCGTGTCACTCTCTCCCGCACTCGCAGTCAGCGTGTCGCTCTCTCCCACTCTCGCAGTCAGCGTGTCGCTCTCTCCCTCTCTCGCAGTCAGCGTGTCGCTCTCTCCCTCACTCGCAGTCAGCGTGACACTCTCTCCCACTCTCGCAGTCAGCGTGTCGCTCTCTCCCTCACTCGCAGTCAGCGTGTCACTCTCTCCCTCACTCGCAGTCAGCGTGTCGCTCTCTCCCTCTCTCGCAGTCAGCGTGTCACTCTCTCCCTCTCTCGCAGTCCGCGTGTCGCTCTCTCCCTCTCTCGCAGTCAGCGTGTCGCTCTCTCCCTCACTCGCAGTCAGCGTGTCACTCTTTCCCTCTCTCGCAGTCAGCGTGTCGCTCTCTCCCACTCTCGCAGTCAGCGTGTGGCTCTCTCCCACTCTCGCCGTCAGCGTGTCGCTCTCTCCCTCTCTCGCAGTCAGCGTGTGACTCACTCCCTCTCTCGCAGTCAGCGTCTCGCTCTCTCCCTCTTTCACAGTCAGCGTGTCGCTCTCTCCATCTTTCACAGTCAGCGTGTCGCACTCTCCCTCTCTCACAGTCAGCGTGTCGCTCTCTCCCTCTCTCGCAGTCAGCGTGTCGCTCTCTCCCTCTCTCGCAGTCAGCGTGTCGCTCTCTCCCTCTCACAGTCAGCGTGTCGCTCTCTCCCTCTCTTGCAGTCAGCGTGTCGCTCTCTCCCTCTCTCGCAGTCAGCGTGTCGCTCTCTCCCTCTCTCGCAGTCAGCGTGTCGCTCTCTCCCTCTCTCGCAGTCAGCGTGTCACTCTTCCCTCTCTCGCAGTCAGCGTATCGCTCTCGCCCTCTCTCGCAGTCAGCGTGTCGCACTCTCCCTCTCTCACAGTCAGCGTGTCGCTCTCTCCCTCTCTCGCAGTCAGCGTCACGCTCTCTCCCTCTTTCACAATCAGCGTGTCGCTCTCACCGTCTGTCGCAGTCAGCGTGTCACTCTCTCCCTCTCTCACAGTCAGCGTGTCGATCTCTCCCTCTCTCGCAGTCAGCGTGTCGCACTCTCCCTCTCTCACAGTCAGCGTGTCACTCTCTCCCTCTTTCACAGTCAATGTGTCACTCTCTGCCTCTCTCGCAGTCAGCGTGTCACTCTCTCCCTCTCTCGCAGTCAGCGTGTCGCTCTCTCCCTCTCTCGCAGTCAGCGTGTCACTCTCTCCCTCTTTCACAGTCAGCGTGTCGCTCTCTCCCTCTCTCGCAGTCAGCGTGTCACTCTCTCCCTCTTTCACAGTCAATGTGTCACTCTCTGCCTCTCTCGCAGTCAGCGTGTCACTCTCTCCCTCTCTCGCAGTCAGCGTGTCGCTCTCTCCCTCACTCGCAGTCAGCGTGTCGCTCTCTCCCTCACTCGCAGTCAGCGTGTCACTCTCTCCCACTCTCGCAGTCAGCGTGTCGCTCTCTCCCTCACTCGCAGTCAGCGTGTCACTCTCTCCCTCACTCGCAGTCAGCGTGTCACTCTCTCCCTCACTCGCAGTCAGCGTGTCCCCCTCTCCCTCTCTCGCAGTCAGCGTGTCGCTCTCTCCCTCTCTCACAGTCAGCGTGTCACTCTCTCCCGCACTCGCAGTCAGCGTGTCGCTCTCTCCCTCTCTCGCAGTCAGCGTGTCGCTCTCTCCCTCACTCGCAGTCAGCGTGTCGCTCTCTCCCTCTCTCACAGTCAGCGTGTCGCTCTCTCCCTCACTCGCAGTCAGCGTGTCACTCTCTCCCTCTCTCGCAGTCAGCGTGTCGCTCTCTCCCTCTCTCGCAGTCAGCGTGTCGCTCTCTCCCACTCTCGCAGTCAGCGTGTCGCTCTCTCCCTCTCTCGCAGTCAGCGTGTGACTCACTCCCTCTCTCGCAGTCAGCGTGTCACTCTCTCCCGCACTCGCAGTCAGCGTGTCGCTCTCTCCCTCTCTCGCAGTCGGCGTGTCGCTCTCTCCCTCTATCGCAGTAAGCGTGTCGCTCTCTCCCTCTCTCGCAGTCAGCGTGTCCCTCTCTCTCTCTCGCAGTCAGCGTGTCACTCTCTCCCCCTCTCGCAGTCAGCGTGTCGCTCTCTCCCACTCTCGCAGTCAGCGTGTCCCTCTCTCTCTCTCGCAGTCAGCGTGTCGCTCTCTCCCACTCTCGCAGTCAGCGTGTCCCTCTCTCTCTCTCGCAGTCAGCGTGTCACTCTCTCCCCCTCTCGCAGTCAGCGTGTCGCTCTCGCCCTCTCTCGCAGTCAGCGTGTCACTCTCTCCCTCTCTCGCAGTCAGCGTGTGACTCACTCCCTCTCTCGCAGTCAGCGTGTCACTCTCTCCCGCACTCGCAGTCAGCGTGTCGCTCTCTCCCTCTCTCGCAGTCGGCGTGTCGCTCTCTCCCTCTATCGCAGGAAGCGTGTCGCTCTCTCCCTCTCTCGCAGTCAGCGTGTCGCTCTCTCCCACTCTCGCAGTCAGCGTGTCCCTCTCTCTCTCTCGCAGTCAGCGTGTCACTCTCTCCCCCTCTCGCAGTCAGAGTGTCGCTCTCGCCCTCTCTCGCAGTCAGCGTGTCGCTCTCTCTCTCTCTCGCAGTCAGCGTGTCCCTCTCTCTCTGTCGCAGTCAGCGTGTCACTCTCTCCCCCTCTCGCAGTCAGCGTGTCGCTCTCGCCCTCTCTCGCAGTCAGCGTGTCGCACTCTCCCTCTCTCACAGTCAGCGTGTCGCTCTCTCCCTCTCTCAGTCAGCGTGTCACTCTCTCCCCCTCTCGCAGTCAGCGTGTCGCTCTCGCCCTCTCTCGCAGTCAGCGTGTCGCACTCTCCCTCTCTCACAGTCAGCGTGTCGCTCTCTCCCTCTCTCGCAGTCAGCGTGTCACTCTCTCCCGCACTCGCAGTCAGCGTGTCGCTCTCGCCCTCTCTCGCAGTCAGCGTGTCACTCTCTCTCTCTCTCGCAGTCAGCGTGTCACTCTCTCCCTCTCTCGCAGTCAGCGTGTCACTCTCTCCCTCTCTCACAGTCAGCGTGTCGCTCTCTCCCTCTCTCGCAGTCAGCGTGTCGCACTCTCCCTCTCTCACAGTCAGCGTGTCGCTCTCTCTCTCTCTCACAGTCAGCGTGTCGCTCTCTCCCTCTCTCGCAGTCAGCGTGTCACTCTCTCCCGCACTCGCAGTCAGCGTGTCGCTCTCGCCCTCTCTCGCAGTCAGCGTGTCACTCTCTCTCTCTCTCGCAGTCAGCGTGTCACTCTCTCCCTCTCTCGCAGTCAGCGTGTCACTCTCTCCCTCTCTCACAGTCAGCGTGTCACTCTCTCCCTCTCTCGCAGTCAGCGTGTCGCACTCTCCCTCTCTCACAGTCAGCGTGTCGCTCTCTCCCTCTCTCAGTCAGCGTGTCACTCTCTCCCTCTCTCGCAGTCAGCGTGTTGCTCTCTCCATCTCTCGCAGTCAGCGTGTCGCACTCTCCCTCTCTCACAGTCAGCGTGTCGCT
Source organism: Chiloscyllium plagiosum (assembly GCF_037043375.1). Lineage (NCBI taxonomy): Eukaryota > Metazoa > Chordata > Chondrichthyes > Orectolobiformes > Hemiscylliidae > Chiloscyllium > Chiloscyllium plagiosum. The sequence continues at coordinate 321,890 of NW_028270226.1, read as the reverse complement.
CTCTCCCTCTCTCAGTCAGCGTGTCGCTCTCTCCCTCACTCGCAGTCAGCGTGTCGCACTCTCTCAGCTCACTCGCAGTCAGCGTGTCGCTCTCTCCCTCTCTCGCAGTCAGCGTGTCGCTCTCTCCCTCTCTCGCAGTCAGCGTGTCGCTCTCTCCCTCTCTCGCAGTCACCGTCTCGCTCTCTCCCTCTTTCACAGTCAGCGTGTCACTCTCTCCATCTTTCACAGTCAGCGTGTCGCTCTCTCCCTCTCTCGCAGTCACCGTCTCGCTCTCTCCCTCTTTCACAGTCAGCGTGTCACTCTCTCCATCTTTGACAGTCAGCGTGTCGCTCTCTCCCTCTCTCGCAGTCACCGTGTCACTCTCTCTCTCTCTCGCAGTCACCGTGTCACTCTCTCTCTCTCGCAGTCAGCGTGTCGCTCTCTCCCTCTCTCGCAGTCAGCGTGTCGCTCTCTCTGTCTCGCGCAGTCAGCGTGTCGCTCTCTCCCTCTCTCTCGCAGTCAGCGTGTCGCTCTCTCCCTCTCTCGCAGTCAGCGTGTTGCTCTCTCTCTCTCTTTCTCGCAGTCAGCGTGTCACTCTCCCAGCTCACTCGCAGTCAGCGTGTCGCTCTCTCCCTCTCTCGCAGTCAGCGTGTCGCTCTCTCCCTCTCTCGCAGTCAGCGTGTCACTCTCTCCCTCTCTCACAGTCAGCGTCTCGCTCTCTCCCTCTTTCACAGTCAGCGTGTCACTCTCTCCATCTTTCACAGTCAGCGTGTCGCTCTCTCCCTCTCTCGCAGTCACCGTGTCACTCTCTCTCTCTCTCGCAGTCAGCGTGTCGCTCTCTCCCTCTCTCACAGTCAGCGTGTCACTCTCTCTCTCTCCCGCAGTCAGCGTGTCGCTCTCTCCCTCTCACAGTCAGCGTGTCGCTCTCTCCCTCTCTTGCAGTCAGCATGTCGCTCTCTCCCTCGCTCGCAGTCAGCGTGTCGCTCTCTCCGTCTGTCGCAGTCAGCGTGTCGCTCTCGCCCTCTCTCGCAGTCAGCGTGTCGCACTCTCCCTCTCTCGCAGTCAGCGTGTCGCTCTCTCCCTCTCTCACAGTCAGCGTGTCGCTCTCTCCCTCTCTCACAGTCAGCGTGTCGCTCTCTCCCTCTCTCGCAGTCAGCGTCATGCTCTCTCCCTCTTTCACAGTCAGCGTGTCACTCTCTCCCTCTTTCACAGTCAGCGTGTCGCTCTCTCCCTCTCTCACAGTCAGCGTGTCACTCTCTCCCTCTTTCACAGTCAGCTTGTCACTCTCTGCCTCTCTCGCAGTCAGCGTGTCACTCTCTCCCTCTCTCGCAGTCAGCGTGTCGCTCTCTCCCTCACTCGCAGTCAGCTTGTCGCACTCTCTCCCTCTCTCGCAGTCAGCGTGTCGCACTCACCCTCTCTCACAGTCAGCATGTCGCACTCTCCCTCTCTCACAGTCAGCGTGTCGCTCTCTCCCTCTCTCGCAGTCAGCGTGTCGCTCTCTCCCTCTCTCACAGTCAGCGTGTCGCTCTCTCTCTCTCACGCAGTCAGCATGTCGCTCTCTCCCTCACTCGCAGTCAGCGTGTCGCACTCTCTCCCTCTCTCGCAGTCAGCGTGTCGCTCTCTCCCTCTCTCGCAGTCAGCGTGTCGCTCTCTCTCCCTCTCTCGCAGTCAGCGTGTCGCTCTCTCCCTCTCTCACAGTCAGCGTGTCACACTCTCCCTCTCTCGCAGTCAGCGTGTCGCTCTCTCCCTCTCTCGCAGTCAGCGTGTTGCTCTCTCCCTCTCTCGCAGTCAGCGTGTCGCTCTCTCCCTCTCTCGCAGTCAGCGTGTCGCTCTCTCTCCCTCTCTCGCAGTCAGCGTGTCGCTCTCTCCCTCTCTCACAGTCAGCGTGTCACACTCTCCCTCTCTCGCAGTCAGCGTGTCGCTCTCTCCCTCTCTCGCAGTCAGCGTGTTGCTCTCTCCCTCTCTCGCAGTCAGCGTGTCGCACTCTCTCTCTCACGCAGTCAGCATGTCGCTCTCTCCCTCACTCGCAGTCAGCGTGTCGCACTCTCTCCCTCTCTCGCAGTCAGCGTGTCGCTCTCTCCCTCTCTCGCAGTCAGCGTGTCGCTCTCTCTCCCTCTCTCGCAGTCAGCGTGTCGCTCTCTCCCTCTCTCACAGTCAGCGTGTCGCACTCTCCCTCACTCGTAGTCAGCGTGTCGCTCTCTCCCTCTCTCGCAGTCAGCGTGTCGCTCTCTCACAGTCAGCGTGTCGCTCTCTCCCTCTCTCGCAGTCAGCGTATCGCTCTCGCCCTCTCTCGCAGTCAGCGTGTCGCACTCTCCCTCTCTCGCAGTCAGCGTGTCGCTCTCTCCCTCTCTCGTAGTCAGCGTGTCGCTCTCTCCCTCTCTCGCAGTCAGCGTGTCGCACTCTCGCTCTCTCACAGTCAGCGTGTCACTCTCTCCCTCTCTCACAGTCAGCGTGTCGCTCTCTCCCTCTCTCGCAGTCAGCATGTCGCTCTCTCCCTCTCTCGCAGTCAGCGTGTCCCTCTCTCCCTCTCTCACAGTCAGCGTGTCGCACTCTCCCTCTTTCACAGTCAGCGTGTCGCTCTCTCCCTCTCTCGCAGTCAGCGTGTCGCTCTCTCCCTCTCTTGCAGTCAGCGTGTCGCTCTCTCTCTCTCTCACACAGTCAGTGTGTCACTCTCTCTCTCTCCCGCAGTCAGCGTGTCACTCTCTCCCTCTCACAGTCAGCGTGTCGCTCTCTCCCTCTCTTGCAGTCAGCGTGTCACTCTCTCCCTCTCTCACAGTCAGCGTGTCGCTCTCTCCCTCTCTCGCAGTCAGTGTGTCGCTCTCTCCCTCTCTCACAGTCAGCGTGTCGCTCTCTCCCTCTCTCGCAGTCAGCGTGTCGCTGTCTCTCTCTCTCTCGCAGTCAGCGTGTCGCTCTCTCCCTCACTCGCAGTCAGCGTGTTGCACTCTCTCCCTATCTCGCAGTCAGCGTGTCGCTCTCTCCCTCTCTCACAGTCAGCGTGTCGCGCTCTCCCTCTCTCACAGTCGGCGTGTCGCTCTCTCCCTCTCTCACAGTCAGCGTGTCGCTCTCTCCCTCTCTCACAGTCAGCGTGTCGCTCTCTCCCTCTCTCGCAGTCAGCGTGTCGCTCTCTCCCTCTCTCGCAGTCAGCGTGTCGCTCTCTCCCTCTCTCGCAGTCAGCGTGTCGCTCTCTCCCCTCTCGCAGTCAGCGTGTCGCTCTCTCCCTCTCTCGCAGTCAGCGTGTCGCTCTCTCCCTCTCTCGCAGTCAGCGTGTCGCTCTCTCCCTCTCTCGCAGTCAGCGTGTCGCTCTCTCCCTGTCTCGCAGTCAGCGTGTCGCTCTCTCCCTCTCTCGCAGTCAGCGTGTCGCACTCTCCCTCTCTCACAGTCAGCGTGTAGCACTCTCCCTCTCTCGCAGTCAGTGTGTCGCACTCTCCCTCTTTCACAGCCAGCGTGTCCCTCTCTCCCTCTTTCACAGTCAGCGTGTCGCTCTCTCCCTCTCTCGCAGTCAGCGTGTCACTCTCTCTCTCGCAGTCAGCGTGTCCCCCTCTCCCTCTCTCGCAGTCAGCGTGTCCCTCTCTATCTCTCTCGCAGTCAGCGTGTTGCACTCTCCCTCTCTCACAGTCAGCGTGTCGCACTCTCCCTCTTTCACAGTCAGCGTGTCGCTCTCTCCCTCTCTCGCAGTCAGCGTGTCACTCTCTCTCTCTCTCGCAGTCAGCGTGTCGCTCTCTCCCTCTCTCGCAGTCAGCGTGTCGCTCTCTCCCTCTCTCGCAGTCAGCGTGTCACTCTCTCTCTCTCTCGCAGTCAGCGTGTCGCTCTCTCCCTCTCTCGCAGTCAGCGTGTCGCTCTATCCCTCTCTCGCAGTCAGCGTGTCGCTCTCTCCCTCTCTCGCAGTCAGCGTGTCGCTCTCTCCCTCTCTCGCAGTCAGCGTGTCGCTCTATCCCTCTCTTGCAGTCAGCGTGTCGCTCTATCCCTCTCTCGCAGTCAGCGTGTTGCACTCTCTCCCTCTCTCGCAGTCAGCGTGTCGCTCTCTCCCTCTCTCGCAGTCAGCGTGTCGCACTCTCCCTCTCTCACAGTCAGCGTGTAGCACTCTCCCTCTCTCGCAGTCCGTGTGTCGCACTCTCCCTCTTTCACAGCCAGCGTGTCCCTCTCTCCCTCTTTCACAGTCAGCGTGTCGCTCTCTCCCTCTCTCGCAGTCAGCGTGTCACTCTCTCTCTCGCAGTCAGCGTGTCCCCCTCTCCCTCTCTCGCAGTCAGCGTGTCCCTCTCTATCTCTCTCGCAGTCAGCGTGTTGCACTCTCCCTCTCTCACAGTCAGCGTGTCGCACTCTCCCTCTTTCACAGTCAGCGTGTCGCTCTCTCCCTCTCTCGCAGTCAGCGTGTCACTCTCTCTCTCTCTCGCAGTCAGCGTGTCGCTCTCTCCCTCTCTCGCAGTCAGCGTGTCGCTCTCTCCCTCTCTCGCAGTCAGCGTGTCACTCTCTCTCTCTCTCGCAGTCAGCGTGTCGCTCTCTCCCTCTCTCGCAGTCAGCGTGTCGCTCTATCCCTCTCTCGCAGTCAGCGTGTCGCTCTCTCCCTCTCTCGCAGTCAGCGTGTCGCTCTCTCCCTCTCTCGCAGTCAGCGTGTCGCTCTATCCCTCTCTTGCAGTCAGCGTGTCGCTCTATCCCTCTCTCGCAGTCAGCGTGTTGCACTCTCTCCCTCTGTCGCAGTCAGCGTGTCGCTCTCTCCCTCTCTCGCAGTCAGCGTGTCGCACTCTCTCCCTCGCTCGCAGTCAGCGTGTCGCTCTCTCCCTCTCTCGCAGTCAGCGTGTCGCTCTCTCCCTCTCTCACAGTCAGCGTGTCGCTCTCTCCCTCTCTCACAGTCAGCGTGTCGCTCTCTCCCTCGCTCGCAGTCAGCGTGTCGCTCTCTCCCTCTCTCACAGTCAGCGTGTCACTCTATCCCTCTCTTGCAGTCAGCGTGTCGCTCTCTCTCTCTCTCACAGTCAGCGTGTCGCTCTCTCCCTCTCTCACAGTCAGCGTGTCACTCTATCCCTCTCTTGCAGTCAGCGTGTCGCTCTCTCTCTCTCTCACAGTCAGCGTGTCGCTCTCTCCCTCTCTCGCAGTCAGCGTGTCGCTCTATCCCTCTCTTGCAGTCAGCGTGTCGCTCTCTCTCTCTCTCACAGTCAGCGTGTCGCACTCTCTCCCTCGCTCGCAGTCAGCGTGTCGCTCTCTCCTTCTCTCGCAGTCAGCGTGTCGCTCTATCCCTCTCTCGCAGTCAGCGTGTTGCACTCTCTCCCTCTGTCGCAGTCAGCGTGTCGCACTCTCCCTCTCTCACAGTCAGCGTGTCGCGCTCTCCCTCTCTCACAGTCGGCGTGTCGCTCTCTCCCTCTCTCGCAGTCAGCGTGTCACTCTCTCCCTCTCTCGCAGTCAGCGTGTCGCACTCTCCCTCTCTCACAGTCGGCGTGTCGCTCTCTCCCTCTCTCGCAGTCAGCGTGTCCCTCTCTCCGTCTCTCACAGTCAGCGTGTCGCTCTCTCCCTCTCTCACAGTCAGCGTGTCACTCTCTCCCTATCTCGCAGTCAGCGTGTCGCTCTCTCCCTCTCTCACAGTCAGCGTGTCCCTCTCTCCGTCTCTCACAGTCAGCGTGTCGCTCTCTCCCTCTCTCACAGTCAGCGTGTCGCTCTCTCCGTCTCTCACAGTCAGCGTGTCGCTCTCTCCCTCTCTCGCAGTCAGCGTGTCGCGCTCTCCCTCTCTCACAGTCAGCGTGTCCCTCTCTCCGTCTCTCACAGTCAGCGTGTCGCTCTCTCCCTCTCTCGCAGTCAGCGTGTCGCGCTCTCCCTCTCTCACAGTCGGCGTGTCGCTCTCTCCCTCTCTCGCAGTCAGCGTGTCGCTCTCTCCCTCTCTCGCAGTCAGCGTGTCCCTCTCTCCGTCTCTCACAGTCAGCGTGTCGCTCTCTCCCTCTCTCACAGTCAGCGTGTCGCTCTCTCCTTCTCTCACAGTCAGCGTGTCGCTCTCTCCCTCTCTCACAGTCAGCGTGTCGCTCTCTCCCTCTCTCACATTCAGCGTGTCGCACTCTCTCCCTCTCTCACAGTCAGCGTGTCGCTCTCTCCCTCACTCGCAGTCAGCGTGTCGCTCTCTCCCTCTCTCGCAGTCAGCGTGTCGCTCTCTCCCTCTCTCACAGTCAGCGTGTCACTCTCTCCCTCACTCGCAGTCAGCGTGTCGCTCTCTCCCTCTCTCGCAGTCAGCGTGTCACTCTCTCCCTCTCTCGCAGTCAGTGTGTCGCACTCTCCCTCTTTCACAGCCAGCGTGTCCCTCTCTCCCTCTTTCACAGTCAGCGTGTCGCACTCTCCCTCTTTCACAGCCAGCGTGTCCCTCTCTCCCTCTTTCACAGCCAGCGTGTCCCTCTCTCCCTCTTTCACAGTCAGCGTGTCACTCTCTCCCTCTCTCGCAGTCAGCGTGTCGCTCTCTCCCTCTCTCGCAGTCAGCGTGTCGCTCTCTCTCTCTCTCACAGTCAGCGTGTCGCTCTCTCTCTCTCTCACAGTCAGTGTGTCACTCTCTCTCTCGCAGTCAGTGTGACACTCTCTCTCTCGCAGTCAGTGTGACACTCTCTCTCTCTCTCGCAGTCAGCGTGTCACTCTCTCCCTCTCTCGCAGTCAGTGTGTCGCTCTCTCCCTCTCTCGCAGTCAGCGTGTCGCTCTCTCTCTCTCTCACAGTCAGCGTGTCGCTCTCTCTCTCTCTCACAGTCAGCGTGTCACTCTCTCTCTCTCCCGCAGTCAGCGTGTCACTCTCTCCCTCTCTCGCAGTCAGTGTGTCGCTCTCTCCCTCTCTCGCAGTCAGCGTGTCACTCTCTCTCTCTCCCGCAGTCAGCGTGTCACTCTCTCCCTCTCTCGCAGTCAGCGTGTCCCTCTCTCTCTCTCTCGCAGTCAGCGTGTCACTCTCTCCCTCTCTCGCAGTCAGTGTGTCGCTCTCTCACTCTCTCGCAGTCAGCGTGTCGCTCTCTCCCTCTCTCACTGTCAGCGTGTCGCTCTCTGTCTCTCTCGCAGTCAGCGTGTCGCTCTCTCCCTCTCTTGCAGTCAGCGTGTCGCACTCTCTCTCTCTCGCAGTCAGCGTGTCGCTCTCTCCCTCTCTCGCAGTCAGCGTGTCGCTCTCGCCCTCTCTCGCAGTCAGCGTGTCGCACTCTCCCAGTCAGCGTGTCGCTCTCTCCCTCTCTCACAGTCAGCGTGTCGCTCTCTCCCGCTCTCGCAGTCAGCGTGTCACTCTCGCCCTCTCTCGCAGTAAGCGTGTCGCACTCTCCCAGTCAGAGTGTCGCTCTCTCCCTCTCTCGCAGTCAGCGTGTCGCACTCTCCCTCTCTCGCAGTCAGCGTGTCGCGCTCTCCCTCTCTCACAGTCAGCGTGTCGCTCTCTTCCTCTCTCGCAGTCAGCGTGTCGCACTCTCCCTCTCTCAGTCAGTGTGTCGCTCTCTCCCTCACTCGCAGTCAGCATGTCGCACTCTCTCCGTCTCTCGCAGTCAGCGTGTCGCTCTCTCCCTCTCTCGCAGTCAGCGTGTCGCTCTCTCCCTCTCTCGCAGTCAGCGTGTCGCACTGTCCCTCTCTCGCAGTCAGCGTGTCGCACTCTTCCTCTCTCGCAGTCAGCGTGTCGCTCTCTCCCTCTCTCGCAGTCAGCGTGTCGCACTCTCCCTCTCTCGCAGTCAGCGTGTCGCTCTCTCCCTCTCTCGCAGTCAGCGTGTCGCACTCTCCCTCTTTCACAGCCAGCGTGTCCCTCTCTCCCTCTTTCACAGTCAGCGTCTCGCACTCTCCCTCTTTCACAGTCAGCGTTTCGCTCTCTCCCTCTCTCACAGTCAGCGTATCACTCTCTCTCTCTCGCAGTCAGCGTGTCGCTCTCTCCCTCTCTCGCAGTCAGCGTGTCGCTCTCTCCCTCTCTCGCAGTCAGCGTGTCGCACTCTCCCTCTCTCGCAGTCAGCGTGTCGCTCTCTCCCTCTCTCGCAGTCAGCGTGTCACTCTCTCCCTCTCTCACAGTGAGCGTGTCACTCTCTCCCTCTCTCGCAGTCAGCGTGTCACTCTCTCCCTCTCTCGCAGTCAGCGTGTCACTCTCTCTCTCTCTCTCGCATTCAGCGTGTCGCTCTCTCCCTCTCTCGCAGTCAGCGTGTCACTCTCTCTCTCTCTCTCGCATTCAGCGTGTCGCTCTCTCCCTCTCTCGCAGTCAGCGTGTCACTCTCTCCCTCTCTCGCAGTCAGCGTGTCGCTCTCTCCTTCTCTCACAGTCAGCGTGTCACTCTCTCTCTCTCCCGCAGTCAGCGTGTCACTCTCTCCCTCTCTCACAGTCAGCGTGTCGCACTCTCCCTCTCTCGCAGTCAGCGTGTCGCTCTCTCCCTCTCTCGCAGTCAGCGTGTCGCACTCTCCCTCTTTCACAGCCAGCGTGTCCCTCTCTCCCTCTTTCACAGTCAGCGTCTCGCACTCTCCCTCTTTCACAGTCAGCGTTTCGCTCTCTCCCTCTCTCACAGTCAGCGTATCACTCTCTCTCTCTCGCAGTCAGCGAGTCGCTCTCTGCCTCTCTCACAGTCAGCGTGTCGCTCTCTCTCTCTCTAGCAGTCAGCGCGTCACTCTCTCTCTCTCTCACAGTCAGCGTGTCGCTCTCTCCCTCTCTTGCAGTCAGCGTGTCGCTCTCTCCCACTCTTGCAGTCAGCGTGTCGCTCTCTCCCTCTCTCGCAGTCAGCGTGTCGCTCTCTCCCTCTCTCGCAGTCAGCGTGTCGCTCTCTCCCTCTCTCGCAGTCAGCGTGTCACTCTCTCCCTCTCTCACAGTCAGCGTGTCGCTCTCTCTCTCTCTCACAGTCAGCGTGTCACTCTCTCTCTCTCCCGCAGTCAGCGTGTCACTCTCTCCCTCTCACAGTCAGCGTGTCGCTCTCTCCCTCTCTCACAGTCAGCGTGTCGCTCTCTCCCTCTCTCACAGTCAGCGTGTCGCTCTCTCCCTCTCTCACAGTCAGCGTGTCGCACTCTCTCCCTCTCTCGCAGTCAGCGTGTCGCTCTCTCCCTCTATCGCAGTCAGCGTGTCACTCTCTCTCTCTCTCTCGCAGTCAGCGTGTCGCTCTATCCCTCTCTCGCAGTCAGCGTGTCGCTCTCTCCTTCTCTCGCAGTAAGCGTGTCGCTGTCTCTCTCTCTCTCGCAGTCAGCGTGTCGCTCTCTCCCTCACTCGCAGTCAGCGTGTTGCACTCTCTCCCTCTCTCGCAGTCAGCGTGTCGCACTCTCCCTCTCTCGCAGTCAGGGTGTCGCTCTCTCCCTCTCTGACAGTCGGCGTGTCGCTCTCTCCCTCTCTCGCAGTCAGCGTGTCGCGCTCTCCCTCTCTCACAGTCGGCGTGTCGCTCTCTCCCTCTCTCGCAGTCAGCGTGTCCCTCTCTCCGTCTCTCACAGTCAGCGTGTCGCTCTCTCCCTCTCTCACAGTCACCGTGTCGCTCTCTCCTTCTCTCACAGTCAGCGTGTCGCTCTCTCCCTCTCTCACAGTCAGCGTGTCGCTCTCTCCCTCTCTCACAGTCAGCGTGTCGCACTCTCTCCCTCTCTCACAGTCAGCGTGTCGCTCTCTCCCTCACTCGCAGTCAGCGTGTCGCTCTCTCCCTCTCTCGCAGTCAGCGTGTCGCTCTCTCCCTCACTCGCAGTCAGCGTGTCGCTCTCTCCCTCTCTCGCAGTCAGCGTGTCGCTCTCTCCCTCACTCGCAGTCAGCGTGTCACTCTCTCCCTCTCTCGCAGTCAGCGTGTCGCTCTCTCCCTCTTTCACAGCCAGCGTGTCCCTCTCTCCCTCTTTCACAGTCAGCGTGTCGCACTCTCCCTCTTTCACAGCCAGCGTGTCCCTCTCTCTCTTTCACAGTCAGCGTGTCACTCTCTCCCTCTCTCGCAGTCAGTGTGTCACTCTCTCTCTCGCAGTCAGTGTGACACTCTCTCTCTCTCGCAGTCAGCGTGTCGCTCTCTCCCTCTCCCGCAGTCAGCGTGTCACTCTCTCCCTCTCACAGTTAGCGTGTCGCTCTCTCCCTCTCTTGCAGTCAGCGTGTCGCTCTCTCCCTCTCTCGCAGTCAGCGTGTCGCTCTCTGTCTCTCTCGCAGTCAGCGTGTCGGTCTCTCCCTCTCTCGCAGTCAGCGTGTCGCTCTCTCCCTCTCTCGCAGTCAGCGTGTCGCTCTCTCTCTCTCTCGCTGTCAGCGTGTCGCACTCTCCCTCTCTCGCAGTCAGCGTGTCGCTCTCTGCCTCTCTCGCAGTCAGCGTGTCGGTCTCTCCCTCTCTCGCAGTCAGCGTGTCGCTCTCTCCCTCTCTTGCAGTCAGCGTGTCGCTCTCTCTCTCTCTCGCAGTCAGCGTGTCGCTCTCTGTCTCTCTCGCAGTCAGCGTGTCGGTCTCTCCCTCTCTCGCAGTCAGCGTGTCGCTCTCTCCCTCTCTCGCAGTCAGCGTGTCGCTCTCTCTCTCTCTCGCTGTCAGCGTGTCGCACTCTCCCTCTCTCGCAGTCAGCGTGTCGCTCTCTGCCTCTCTCGCAGTCAGCGTGTCGGTCTCTCCCTCTCTCGCAGTCAGCGTGTCGCACTCTCACTCTCTCGCAGTCAGCGTGTCGCTCTCTCCCTCTCTTGCAGTCAGCGTGTCGCTCTCTCTCTCTCTCACAGTCAGCGTGTCGCTCTCGCCCTCTCTCGCTGTCAGCGTGTCGCACTCTCCCTCTCTCGCAGTCAGCGTGTCGCTCTCTGCCTCTCTCACAGTCAGCGTGTCACTCTCTCCCTCTCTCGCAGTCAGCGTGTCACTCTCTCCCTCTCACAGTCAGCGTGTCGCTCTCTCCCTCTCTCCCAGTCAGCGTGTCACTCTCTCCCCCTCTCGCAGTCAGCGTGTCGCTCTCTCCCTCTCTCGCAGTCAGCGTGTCGCGCTCTCCCTCTCTCGCAGTCAGCGTGTTGCTCTCTCCCACTCTCGCAGTCAGCGTGTCGCTCTCTCCCTCTCTCGCAGTCAGCGTGTCGCACTCTCCCAGTCAGCGTGTCGCTCTCTCCCTCTCTCACAGTCAGCGTGTCCCTCTCTCTCTCTCTCGCAGTCAGCGTGTCACTCTCTCCCTCTCTCGCAGTCAGCTTGTCGCTCTCTCCCTCTCTCGCAGTCAGCGTGTCGCTCTCGCCCTCTCTCGCAGTCAGCGTGTCGCACTCTCCCAGTCAGCGTGTCGCTCTCTCCCTCTCTCACAGTCAGCGTGTCACTCTCTCCCTCTCTCGCGGTCAGCGTGTCGCTCTCTCCCGCTCTCGCAGTCAGCGTGTCACTCTCGCCCTCTCTCGCAGTAAGCGTGTCACTCTCTCCCTCTCTCACAGTCAGCGTGTCGCTCTCTCCCTCTCTCGCAGTCAGCGTGTCGCACTCTCCCTCTCTCGCAGTCAGCGTGTCGCGCTCTCCCTCTCTCACAGTCAGCGTGTCGCTCTCTTCCTCTCTCGCAGTCAGCGTGTCGCACTCTCCCTCTCTCAGTCAGCGTGTCGCTCTCTCCCTCACTCGCAGTCAGCGTGTCGCACTCTCTCCGTCTCTCGCAGTCAGCGTGTCGCTCTCTCCCTCTCTCGCAGTCAGCGTGTCGCACTCTCCCTCTCTCGCAGTCAGGGTGTCGCACTCTTCCTCTCTCGCAGTCAGCGTGTCGCTCTCTCCCTCTCTCGCAGTCAGCGTGTCGCACTCTCCCTCTCTCGCAGTCAGCGTGTCGCTCTCTCCCTCTCTCGCAGTCAGCGTGTCGCACTCTCCCTCTTTCACAGCCAGCGTGTCCCTCTCTCCCTCTTTCACAGTCAGCGTCTCGCACTCTCCCTCTTTCACAGTCAGCGTGTCACTCTCTCTCTCTCGCAGTCAGCGTGTCGCTCTCTCCCTCTCTCACAGTCAGCGTGTCACTCTCTCTCTCTCTTGCAGTAAGCGTGTCGCGCTCTCTCTCTCTCACGCAGTCAGCATGTCGCTCTCTCCCTCACTCGCAGTCAGCGTGTCGCACTCTCCCTCACTCGCAGTCAGCGTGTCGCACTCTCTCCCTCTCTCACAGTGAGCGTGTCGCTCTCTCCCTCTCTCACAGTCGGCGTGTCGCGCTCTCCCTCTCTCACAGTCAGCCTGTCGCACTCTCTACCTCTCTCGCAGTCAGCGTGTCGCTCTCTCTCTCTCGCAGTCAGCGTGTCGTACTCTCCCTCTTTCACAGTCAGCGTGTCACTCTCTCCCTCTCTCGCAGTCAGCGTGTCGCTCTCTCCCTCTCTCGCAGTCAGCGTGTCACTCTCTCTCTCTCTCGCAGTCAGCGTGTCGCTCTCTCCCTCTCTCGCAGTCAGCGTGTCGCTCTCTCCCTCTCTCGCAGTCAGCGTGTCGCTCTCTCCCTCTCTCGCAGTCAGCGTGTCGCTCTCTCTCTCTCTCGCAGTCAGCGTGTCGCTCTCTCCCTCTCTCGCAGTCAGCGTGTCGCTCTCTCCCTCTCTCGCAGTCAGCGTGTCACTCTCTCTCTCTCTCGCAGTCAGCGTGTCGCTCTCTCCTTCTCCCACAGTCAGCGTGTCGCTCTCTCCCTCTCTCGCAGTCAGCGTGTCACTCTCTCTCTCTCTCGCAGTCAGCGTGTCGCTCTCTCCCTCTCTCGCAGTCAGCGTGTCGCTCTCTCCCTCTCTCGCAGTCAGCGTGTCACTCTCTCTCTCTCTCGCAGTCAGCGTGTCGCTCTCTCCTTCTCCCACAGTCAGCGTGTCACTCTCTCTCTCTCCCGCAGTCAGCGTGTCACTCACTCCCTCTCTCGCAGTCAGCGTGTCGCTCTCTGCCTCTCTCACAGTCAGCGTGTCGCTCTCTCCCTCTCTCGCAGTCAGCGTGTCGCTCTCTGCCTCTCTCACAGTCAGCGTGTCGCTCTCTCCCTCTCTCGCAGTCAGCGTGTCGCTCTCTCCCTCTCTCGCAGTCAGCGTGTCGCTCTCTGTCTCTCTCGCAGTCAGCGTGTCGCTCTCTCCCTCTCTTGCAGTCAGCGTGTCGCTCTCTCTCTCTCTCACAGTCAGCGTGTCACTCTCTCACTCTCCCGCAGTCAGCGTGTCACTCTCTCCCTCTCTCACAGTCAGCGTGTCACTCTCTCTCTCTCCCGCAGTCAGCGTGTCACTCTCTCCATCTCACAGTCAGCGTGTCCCTCTCTCTCTCTCTCGCAGTCAGCGTGTCCCTCTCTCTCTCTCTCGCAGTCAGCGTGTCGCTCTCTCCCTCTCTCGCAGTCAGCGTGTCGCTCTCTCCCTCTCTCGCAGTCAGCGTGTCGCTCTCTCCCTCTCTCACAGTCAGCGTGTCACTCTCTCCCTCTCACAGTCAGCGTGTCGCTCTCTCCCTCTCTTGCAGTCAGCGTGTCGCTCTCTCTCTCTCTCACAGTCAGCGTGTCGCTCTCGCCCTCTCTCGCAGTCAGCGTGTCGCACTCTCCCTCTCTCGCAGTCAGCGTGTCGCACTCTCCCTCTCTCGCAGTCAGCGTGTCCCCCTCTCCCACTCTCGCAGTCAGCGTGTCCCTCTCTCTCTCTCTCGCAGTCAGCGTGTCACTCTCTCCCTCTCTCACAGTCAGCGTGTCACTCTCTCTCTCTCCCGCAGTCAGCGTGTCACTCTCTCCATCTCACAGTCAGCATGTCCCTCTCTCTCTCTCTCGCAGTCAGCGTGTCCCTCTCTCTCTCTCTCGCAGTCAGCGTGTCACTCTCTCCCTCTCTCGCAGTCAGCGTGTCCCCCTCTCCCACTCTCGCAGTCAGCGTGTCACTCTCTCTCTCTCCCGCAGTCAGCGTGTCACTCTCTCCATCTCACAGTCAGCGTGTCCCTCTCTCTCTCTCTCGCAGTCAGCGTGTCACTCTCTCCCTCTCTCACAGTCAGCGTGTCACTCTCTCTCTCTCCCGCAGTCAGCGTGTCACTCTCTCCATCTCACAGTCAGCGTGTCGCTCTCTCCCTCTCTGGCAGTCAGCGTGTCGCTCTCTCCCTCTCTTGCAGTCAGCGTGTCGCTCTCTCCCTCTCTCACAGTCAGCGTGTCACTCTCTCTCTCTCCCGCAGTCAGCGTGTCACTCTCTCCATCTCACAGTCAGCGTGTCGCTCTCTCCCTCTCTCACAGTCAGCGTGTCGCTCTCTCCCTCTCTCGCAGTCAGCGTGTCGCTCTCTCCCTCTCTCGCAGTCAGCGTGTCACTCTCTCCCTCTCTCACAGTCAGCGTGTCGCACTCTCTCCCTCTCTCACAGTCAGCGTGTCGCTCTCTCCCTCTCTCGCAGTCAGCGTGTCGCTCTCTCCCTCTCTCGCAGTCAGCGTGTCACTCTCTCTCTCTCTCTCGCAGTCAGCGTGTCGCTCTCTCCCTCTCTCACAGTCAGCGTGTCGCTCTCTCCCTCTCTCGCAGTCAGCGTGTCGCTCTCTCCCTCTCTCGCAGTCAGCGTGTCACTCTCTCTCTCTCTCTCGCAGTCAGCGTGTCGCTCTCTCCCTCTCTCACAGTCAGCATGTCGCTCTCTCCCTCTCTCGCAGTCAGCGTGTCGCTCTCTCCCTCTCTCGCAGTCAGCGTGTCACTCTCTCTCTCTCTCTCGCAGTCAGCGTGTCGCTCTCTCCCTCTCTCACAGTCAGCGTGTCGCTCTCTCCCTCTCTCACAGTCAGCGTGTCGCACTCTCTCCCTCTCTCGCAGTCAGCGTGTCGCTCTCTCCCTCTCTCGCAGTCAGCGTGTCACTCTCTCTCTCTCTCTCGCAGTCAGCGTGTCGCTCTCTCCCTCTCTCACAGTCAGCGTGTCACTCTCTCTCTCTCTCTCGCAGTCAGCGTGTCGCTCTCTCTCTCTCTCTCGCAGTCAGCGTGTCGCTCTCTCCCTCTCTCGCAGTCAGCGTGTCACTCTCTCTCTCTCTCTCGCAGTCAGCGTGTCGCTCTCTCCCTCTCTCGCAGTCAGCGTGTCACTCTCTCTCTCTCTCTCGCAGTCAGCGTGTCGCTCTCTCCCTCACTCGCAGTCAGCGTGTTGCACTCTCTCCCTCTCTCGCAGTCAGCGTGTCGCTCTCTCCTTCTCTCGCAGTAAGCGTGTCGCTGTCTCTCTCTCTCTCGCAGTCAGCGTGTCGCTCTCTCCCTCACTCGCAGTCAGCGTGTTGCACTCTCTCCCTCTCTCGCAGTCAGCGTGTCGCGCTCTCCCTCTCTCACAGTCGGCGTGTCGCTCTCTCCCTCTCTCGCAGTCAGTGTGTCGCGCTCTCCCTCTCTCACAGTCGGCGTGTCGCTCTCTCCCTCTCTCGCAGTCAGCGTGTCCCTCTCTCCGTCTCTCACAGTCAGCGTGTCGCTCTCTCCCTCTCTCACAGTCACCGTGTCGCTCTCTCCTTCTCTCACAGTCAGTGTGTCGCACTCTCTCCCTCTCTCACAGTCAGCGTGTCGCTCTCTCCCTCTCTCACAGTCAGCGTGTCGCTCTCTCCCTCTCTCACATTCAGCGTGTCGCACTCTCTCCCTCTCTCACAGTCAGCGTGTCGCTCTCTCCCTCACTCGCAGTCAGCGTGTCGCTCTCTCCCTCTCTCGCAGTCAGCGTGTCGCTCTCTCCCTCTCTCGCAGTCAGCGTGTCGCACTCTCTCCCTCTCTCACAGTCAGCGTGTCGCTCTCTCCCTCACTCGCAGTCAGCGTGTCGCTCTCTCCCTCTTTCACAGCCAGCGTGTCCCTCTCTCCCTCTTTCACAGTCAGCGTGTCGCACTCTCCCTCTTTCACAGTCAGCGTGTCACTCTCTCCCTCTCTCGCAGTCAGTGTGTCACTCTCTCTCTCGCAGTCAGTGTGACACTCTCTCTCACTCGCAGTCAGCGTGTCACTCTCTGTCTCTCTCGCAGTCAGCGTGTCGCTCTCTCCCTCTCTTGCAGTCAGCGTGTCGCTCTCTCTCTCTCTCACAGTCAGGGTGTCACTCTCTCCCTCTCTCACAGTCAGCGTGTCGCTCTCTGTCTCTCTCGCAGTCAGCGTGTCACTCTCTCCCTCTCTCGCAGTCAGCGTGTCGCTCTCTCCCTCTCTCGCAGTCAGCGTGTCGCTCTCTGTCTCTCTCGCAGTCAGCGTGTCGCTCTCTCCCTCTCTCACAGTCAGCGTGTCACTCTCTCCCTCTCTCGCAGTCAGCGTGTCGCTCTCTCCCGCTCTCGCAGTCAGCGTGTCACTCTCTTCCTCTCTCGCAGTCAGCGTGTCGCACTCTCCCTCTCTCAGTCAGCGTGTCGCTCTCTCCGTCTCTCGCAGTCAGCGTGTCGCACTCTCTCCGTCTCTCGCAGTCAGCGTGTCGCTCTCTCCCTCTCTCACAGTCAGCGTGTCGCTCTCTCTCTCTCTCGCAGTCAGCGTGTCGCACTCTCCCTCTCTCGCAGTCAGCGTGTCGCTCTCTCCCTCTCTCACAGTCAGCGTGTCGCTCTCTGTCTCTCTCGCAGTCAGCGTGTCGCTCTCTCCCTCTCTTGCAGTCAGCGTGTCGCTCTCTCTCTCTCTCACAGTCAGCGTGTCACTCTCTCCCTCTCTCGCAGTCAGTGTGTCACTCTCTCTCTCGCAGTCAGTGTGACACTCTCTCTCACTCGCAGTCAGCGTGTCGCTCTCTGTCTCTCTCGCAGTCAGCGTGTCACTCTCTCCCTCTCTCGCAGTCAGCGTGTCGCTCTCTCCCTCTCTCGCAGTCAGCGTGTCGCTCTCTGTCTCTCTCGCAGTCAGCGTGTCGCTCTCTCCCTCTCTCACAGTCAGCGTGTCGCTCTCTCCCTCTCTTGCAGTCAGCGTGTCGCTCTCTCCCTCTCTCACAGTCAGCGTGTCACTCTCTCCCTCTCTCACAGTCAGCGTGTCGCTCTCGCCCTCTCTCGCAGTCAGCGTGTCGCACTCTCCCTCTCTCGCAGTCAGCGTGTCGCACTCTCCCTCTCTCGCAGTCAGCGTGTCCCCCTCTCCCACTCTCGCAGTCAGCGTGTCCCTCTCTCTCTCTCTCGCAGTCAGCGTGTCACTCTCTCCCTCTCTCGCAGTCAGCGTGTCGCTCTCGCCCTCTCTCGCAGTCAGCGTGTCACTCTCTCCCTCTCTCGCAGTCAGCGTGTCGCTCTCTCCCTCTCTTGCAGTCAGCGTGTCGCTCTCTCCCTCTCTCACAGTCAGCGTGTCACTCTCTCCCTCTCTCACAGTCAGCGTGTCGCTCTCGCCCTCTCTCGCAGTCAGCGTGTCGCACTCTCCCTCTCTCGCAGTCAGCGTGTCGCTCTCTCCCGCTCTCGCAGTCAGCGTGTCGCTCTCTCCCTCTCTCGCAGTCAGCGTGTCGCTCTCTCCCTCTCTCGCAGTCAGCGTGTCGCTCTCTCCCTCTCTCGCAGTCAGCGTGTCGCTCTCTCCCTCTCTCGCAGTCAGCGTGTCGCTCTCTCCCTCTCTCGCAGTCAGCGTGTCGCTCTCGCCCTCTCTCGCAGTCAGCGTGTCGCACTCTCCCAGTCAGCGTGTCGCTCTCTCTCTCTCTCGCAGTCAGCGTGTCGCGCTCTCCCTCTCTCACAGTCAGCGTGTCGCGCTCTCCCTCTCTCACAGTCAGCGTGTCGCTCTCTCCCTCTCTCGCAGTCAGCGTGTCGCTCTCTCCCGCTCTCGCAGTCAGCGTGTCACTCTCTTCCTCTCTCGCAGTCAGCGTGTCGCACTCTCCCTCTCTCAGTCAGCGTGTCGCTCTCTCCGTCTCTCGCAGTCAGCGTGTCGCACTCTCTCCGTCTCTCGCAGTCAGCGTGTCGCTCTCTCCCTCTCTCGCAGTCAGCGTGTCGCTCTCTCTCTCTCTCGCAGTCAGCGTGTCGCACTCTCCCTCTCTCGCAGTCAGCGTGTCGCTCTCTCCCTCTCTCACAGTCAGCGTGACGCGGGCTTCCTCTCTCGCAGTCAGCGTGTCGCACTCTCCCTCTCTCACAGTCAGCGTGTCACTCTCTCTCTCTCGCAGTCAGCGTGTCACTCTCTCCCTCTCTCACAGTCAGCGTGTCACTCTCTCTCTCTCTCGCAGTCAGCGTGTCGCTCTCTCCCTCTCTCACAGTCAGCGTGTCGCTCTCTCCCTCTCTCGCAGTCAGTGTGTCGCTCTCTCCCTCTTTCGCAGTAAGCGTGTCGCTCTCTCTCTCTCACGCAGTCAGCATGTCGCTCTCTCCCTCACTCGCAGTCAGCGTGTCGCTCTCTCCCTCTCTCGCAGTTAGCGTGTCGCTCTCGCCCTCTCTCGCAGTCAGCGTGTCGCTCTCTCCCTCTCTCTCGCAGTCAGCGTGTCGCTCTCTCCCTCTCTCACAGTCGGCGTGTCGCTCTCTCCCTCTCTCACAGTCAGCGTGTCGCACTCTCTCCATCTCTCGCAGTCAGCGTGTCGCTCTCTCTCTCTCGCAGTCAGCGTGTCGTACTCTCCCTCTTTCACAGTCAGCGTGTCACTCTCTCCCTCTCTCGCAGTCAGCGTGTCACTCTCACAGTCAGCGTGTCGCTCTCTCTCTCTCGCAGTCAGCGTGTCGTACTCTCCCTCTTTCACAGTCAGCGTGTCACTCTCTCCCTCTCTCGCAGTCAGCGTGTCACTCTCTCTCTCTCTCTCGCAGTCAGCGTGTCGCTCTCTCCCTCTCTCGCAGTCAGCGTGTCGCTCTCTCCTTCTCTCACAGTCAGCGTGTCGCTCTCTCCCTCTCTCAAAGTCAGCGTGTCACTCTCTCCCTCTCTCGCAGTCAGCGTGTCACTCTCTCCCTCTCTCACAGTCAGCGTGTCGCTCTCTCCCTCTCTCGCAGTCAGCGTGTCACTCTCTCCCTCTCTCACAGTCAGCGTGTCGCTCTCTCCCTCTCTCGCAGTCAGCGTGTCGCTCTCTCTCTCTCTCGCAGTCAGCGTGTCGCTCTCTCCCTCTCTCGCAGTCAGCGTGTCCCCTTCTCCCACTCTCGCAGTCAGCGTGTCGCTCTCGCCCACTCCCGCAGACAGCGTGTCGCTCTCTCCCTGTCTCGCAGTCAGCGTGTCGCTCTCTCCCTCTCTCCCAGTCAGCGTGTCCCCTTCTCCCACTCTCGCAGTCAGCGTGTCACTCTCTCTCTCTCTCGCAGTCAGCGTGTCGCTCTCTCCCTCTCTCACAGTCAGCGTGTCGCTCTCTCCCTCTCTCACAGTCAGCGTGTCGCTCTCTCCCTCTCTCGCAGTTAGCGTGTCGCTCTCTCCCTCTCTCGCAGTCAGCGTGTCGCACTCTCCCTCTCTCGCAGTCAGCGTATCGCTCTCTCTCTCTCTCTCGCAGTCAGCGTGTCGCTCTCTCCCTCTCTCGCAGTCAACGTGTCGCTCTCTCCCTCTCTCGCAGTCAGCGTGTCGCTCTCTCCCTCTCTCGCAGTCTGCGTGTCTCCCTCTCCCTCTCTCGCAGTCAGCGTATCCCCCTCTCCCTCTCTCGCAGTCAGCGTGTCGCTCTCTCCCTCTGTCGCAGTCAGCGTGTCGCTCTCTCCCTCTCTCGCAGTCTGCGTGTCCCCCTCTCCCTCTCTCGCAGTCAGCGTATCCCCCTCTCCCTCTCTCGCAGTCAGCGTATCCCCCTCTCCCTCTCTCGCAGTCGGCGTGTCGCTCTCTCTCACTCTCTCTCTCTCGCAGTCAGCGTGTCGCTCTCTCCCTCTCTCACAGTCAGCGTGTCGCACTCTCCCTCTCTCGCAGTCAGCGTGTCACTCTCTCCCTCTCTCACAGTCAGCGTGTCGCTCTCTCCCTCTCTCGCAGTCAGCTTGTCGCTCTCTCCCTCTCTCACAGGCAGCGTGTCACTCTCTCCCTCTCTCGCAGTCAGCGTGTCGCTCTCTCCCTCTCTCACAGTCAGCGTGTCGCTCTCTCCCTCTCTCACAATCAGCGTGTCACTCTCTCCCTCTCTCACAGTCAGCGTGTCACTCTCTCCCTCTCTCACAGTCAGCGTGTCACTCTCTCTCTCTCTCGCAGTCAACGTGTCGCTCTCTCCCTCTCTCGTAGTCAGCGTGTCGCTCTCTCCCTCTCGCAGTCAGCGTGTCGCTCTCTCCCTCTCTCGCAGTCAGCGTGTCGCTCTCTCCCTCACTCGCAGTCAGCGTGTCGCTCTCTCCATCTCTCGCACTCAGCGTGTCGCTCTCTCCCTCTCTCATAGTCAGCGTGTCGCTCACTCCCTCTCTCGCAGTCAACGTGTCGCTCTCTCCCTCTCTCGCAGTCAGCGTGTCGCTCTCTCTCTCTCGCAGTCAGCGTGTCGGTCTCTCCCTCTCTCCCAGTCAGCGTGTCACTCTCTCCCTCTCTCGCAGTCAGCGTGTCACTCTCTCCCTCTCTCGCAGTCAGCGTGTCGCTCTCTCCCTCTCTCGCAGTCAGCGTGTCGCTCTCTCCCTCTCTCGCAGTCAGCGTGTCCCCCTCTCCCTCACTCGCAGTCAGCGTGTCGCTCTCTCCATCTCTCGCACTCAGCGTGTCGCTCTCTCCCTCTCTCGCAGTCAGCGTGTCGCTCTCTCCCTCTCTCACAGTGTCGCTCTCTTCCTCTCTCACAGTCAGCGTGTCGCTCTCTCCCTCTCTCGCAGTCAGCATGTCGCTCTCTCCCTCTCTCGCAGTTAGCGTGTCCCCCTCTCCCTCTCTCGCAGTCAGCGTGTCGCTCTCGCTCTCTCTCACAGTCAGCGTGTCACTGTCTCCCTCTCGCGCAGTCAGCGTGTCCCTCTCTCGCAGTCAGCGTGTCGCTCTCTCCCTCTCTCACAGTCAGCGTGTCGCACTCTCCCTCTCTCACAGTCAGCGTGTCGCTCTCTCCCTCTCTCACAGTCAGCGTGTCGCTCTCTCCCTCTCTCACAGTCAGCGTGTCACTCTCTCCCTCTCTCACAGTCAGCGTGTCGCTCTCTCCCTCTCTCACAGTCAGCGTGTCGCTCTCTCCCTCTCTCACAGTCAGCGTGTCGCTCTCTCCCTCTCTCGCAGTCAGGGTGTCGCTCTCTCCCTCTCTCGCAGTCAGGGTGTCGCTCTCTCCCTCTCTCGCAGTCAGCGTGTCGCTCTCTCCCTCTCTCACAGTCAGCGCGTCGCTCTCTCCCTCTTTCGCAGTCAGCGTGTCCCCCTCTCTCTCTCTCGCAGTCAGCGTGTCACTCTCTCCCTCTCTCGCAGTCAGCGTGTCGCTCTCTCCCTCTCTCGCAGTCAGCGTGTCACTCTCTCCCTCTCTCGCAGTCAGCGTGTCACTCTCTCCCTCTCTCGCAGTCAGCGTGTCGCTCTCTCCCTCTCTCGCAGTCAGCGTGTCGCTCTCTCCCTCTCTCCCAGTCAGCGTGTCGCTCTCTCCCTCTCTCGCAGTCAGCGTGTCACTCTCTCCCACTCTCGCAGTCAGCGTGTCGCTCTCTCACCCTCTCTCACAGTCAGCGTGTCACTCTCTCCCTCTCTCGCAGTCAGCATGTCACTCTCTCCCTATCTCGCAGTCAGCGCGTCGCTCTCTCCCTCTCTCGCAGTCAGCGTGTCGCACTCTCCCTCTCTCGCAGTCAGTGTGTCGCTCTTTCTCTCCCTCTCTCACAGTCAGCGTGTCACTGTCTCCCTCTCGCGCAGTCAGCGTGTCCCTCTCTCGCAGTCAGCGTGTCGCTCTCTCCCTCTCTCACAGTCAGCGTGTCGCACTCTCCCTCTCTCACAGTCAGCGTGTCGCTCTCTCCCTCTCTCACAGTCAGCGTGTCGCTCTCTCCCTCTCTCACAGTCAGCGTGTCGCTCTCTCCCTCTCTCACAGTCAGCGTGTCGCTCTCTCCCTCTCTCGCAGTCAGCGTGTCGCTCTCTCCCTCTCTCGCAGTCAGGGTGTCGCTCTCTCCCTCTCTCGCAGTCAGCGTGTCGCTCTCTCCCTCTCTCACAGTCAGCGCGTCGCTCTCTCCCTCTTTCGCAGTCAGCGTGTCCCCCTCTCTCTCTCTCGCAGTCAGCGTGTCACTCTCTCCCTCTCTCGCAGTCAGCGTGTCGCTCTATCTCTCTCTCTCGCAGTCAGCGTGTCCCCCTCTCTCTCTCTCGCAGTCAGCGTGTCACTCTCTCCCTCTCTCGCAGTCAGCGTGTCGCTCTATCTCTCTCTCTCACAGTCAGCGTGTCGCTCTCGCCCTCTCTCGCAGTCAGCGTGTCGCTCTCTCCCTCTCTTACAGTCAGCGTGTCGCTGTCTCCCTCTCTCACAGTCAGCGTGTCGCTCTCTCCCTCTCTCGCAGTCAGCGTGGCGCTCTCTCTCTCTCGCAGTGTGTCACTCTCTCCCTCTCTCGCAGTCAGCGTCTCGCTCTCTCCCTCTTTTACAGTCAGCGTGTCGCTGTCTCCCTCTCTCACAGTCAGCGTGTCGCTCTCTCCCTCTCTCGCAGTCAGCGTGTCGCTCTCTCCCTCTCTCGCAGTTAGCGTGTCCCCCTCTCCCTCTCTCGCAGTCAGCGTGTCGCTCTCTCCCTCTCTCGCAGTCAGCGTGTCGCTCTCTCCCTCTCTCACAGTCAGCGTGTCGCTCTCTCCCTCTCTCACAGTCAGCGTGTCGCTCTCTCCCTCTCTCGCAGTCAGCGTGTCGCTCTCTCCCTCTCTCACAGTCAGCGTGTCGCTCTCTCCCTCTCGCGCAGTCAGTGTGTCGCTGTCTCTCTCTCTCTCTCGCAGTCAGCGTGTCGCTCTCTCCCTCTCTCACAGTCAGCGTGTCGCTCTCTCCCTCTCTCACAGTCAGCGTGTCGCTCTCTCCCTCTCTCACAGTCAGCGTGTCGCTCTCTCCCTCTCTCACAGTCAGCGTGTCGCTCTCTCCCTCTCTCGCAGTCAGGGTGTCGCTCTCTCCCTCTCTCGCAGTCAGCGTGTCGCTCTCTCCCTCTCTCACAGTCAGCGTGTCGCTCTCTCCCTCTCTCACAGTCAGCGTGTCGCTCTCTCCCTCTCTCGCAGTCAGGGTGTCGCTCTCTCCCTCTCTCGCAGTCAGCGTGTCGCTCTCTCCCTCTCTCGCAGTCAGGGTGTCGCTCTCTCCCTCTCTCGCAGTCAGCGCGTCGCTCTCTCCCTCTCTCGCAGTCAGTGTGTCGCTGTCTCTCTCTCTCTCTCGCAGTCAGCATGTCGCTCTCTCCCTCTCTCGCAGTCAGCGTGTCGCTCTCTCCCTCTCTCACAGTCAGCGTGTCACTGTCTCCCTCTCGCGCAGCGTGTCGCTCTTTCTCTCCCTCTCTCTCGCAGTCAGCGTGTCGCTCTCTCCCTCTTTCGCAGTCAGCGTGTCGCTCTATCTCTCTCTCTCGCAGTGTGTCGCTCTCGCCCTCTCTCGCAGTCAGCGTGTCGCTCTCGCCCTCTCTTACAGTCAGAGTGTCGCTGTCTCCCTCTCTCACAGTCAGCGTGTCGCTCTCTCCCTCTCTCGCAGTCAGCGTGTCGCTCTCTCTCTCTCGCAGTGTGTCACTCTCTCCCTCTCTCGCAGTCAGCGTCTCGCTCTCTCCCTCTCTTACAGTCAGCGTGTCGCTGTCTCCCTCTCTCACAGTCAGCGTGTCGCTCTCTCCCTCTCTCGCAGTCAGCGTGTCGCTCTCTCCCTCTCTCGCAGTTAGCGTGTCCACCTCTCCCTCTCTCGCAGTCAGCGTGTCGCTCTCTCCCTCTCTCGCAGTCAGCGTGTCGCTCTCTCCCTCTCTCACAGTCAGCGTGTCGCTCTCTCCCTCTCTCGCAGTCAGCGTGTCGCTCTCTCCCTCTCTCACAGTCAGCGTGTCGCTCTCTCCCTCTCGCGCAGTGTGTCGCTGTCTCTCTCTCTCTCTCGCAGTCAGCGTGTCGCTCTCTCCCTCTCTCGCAGTCAGCGTGTCGCTCTCTCCCTCTCTCACAGTCAGCGCGTCGCTCTCTCCCTCTCGCGCAGTCAGTGTGTCGCTGTCTCTCCCTCTCTCGCAGTCAGCGTGTCGCTCTCTCCCTCTCTCGCAGTCAGCGTGTCGCCCTCTCCCTCTCTCGCAGTCAGCGTGTCACTCTCTCTCTCTCACAGTCAGCGTGTCGCTCACTCCCTCACTCGCAGTCAGCGTGTCGCTCTCTCCCTCACTCGCAGTCAGCGTGTCACTCTCTCCCACTCTCGCAGTCAGCGCGTCGCTCTCTCCCTCTCGCGCAGTCAGTGTGTCGCTGTCTCTCCCTCTCTCGCAGTCAGCGTGTCGCTCTCTCCCTCTCTCGCAGTCAGCGTGTCGCTCTCTCCCTCTCTCGCAGTCAGCGTGTCGCTCTCTCCCTCTCACGAAATCAGCGTGTCGCTCTCTCCCTCTCTCTCTCTCGCAGTCAGCGTGTCGCTTTCTCCCTCTCTCTCTCTCTCTCGCAGTCAGCGTGTCGATCTCACCCTCTCTCGCAGTCAGCGTGTCGCTCTCTACCTCTCTCACAGTCAGCGTGTCGCTCTCTCCCTCTCTCGAAATCAGCGTGTCGCTCTCTCCATCTCTCACAGTCAGCGTGTCGCTCTCTCCCTCTCTCACAGTCAGCGTGTCGCTCTCTCCCTCTCTCGCAGTCAGCGTGTCGCTCTCTCCCTCTCTCACAGTCAGCGTGTCGCTCTCTCCCTCTCTCACAGTCAGCGTGTCGCTCTCTCCCTCTCTCACAGTCAGCGTGTCGCTCTCTCCCTCTCTCACAGTCAGCGTGTCGCTCTCTCCCTCTCTCACAGTCAGCGTGTCGCTCTCTCCCTCTCTCGCAGTCAGCGTGTCGCTCTCTCCCTCTCTCACAGTCAGCGTGTCGCTCTCTCCCTCTCTCACAGTCAGCGTGTCGCTCTCTCCCTCTCTCACAGTCAGCGTGTCGCTCTCTCCCTCTCTCGCAGTCAGCGTGTCGCTCTCTCTCTCTCTCGCAGTCAGCGTGTCGCTCTCTCCCTCTCTCACAGTCAGCGTGTCGCTCTCTCCCTCTCTCGCAGTCAGCGTGTCGCTCTCTCCCTCTCTCGCAGTCAGCGTGTCGCTCTCTCCCTCTCTCGCAGTCAGCGTGTCGCTCTCTCCTTCTCTCTCTCTCGCAGTCAGCGTGTCGCTTTCTCCCTCTCTCTCTCTCTCGCAGTCAGCGTGTCGCTTTCTCCCTCTCTCTCTCTCTCGCAGTCAGCGTGTCGCTCTCTCTCTCTCTCGCAGTCAGCGTGTCGCTCTCTCCCTCTCTCGCAGTCAGCGTGTCGCTCTCTCCATCTCTCGCAGTCAGCGTGTCACTCTCTCCTTTCTCGCAGTCAGCGTGTCGCTCTCTCTCTCGCTCGCAGTCAGCGTGTCCCCCTCTCGCTCTCTCACAGTCAGCGTGTCGCTCTCTCCCTCTCTCACAGTCAGCGTGTCGCTCTCTCCCTCTCTCACAGTCAGCGTGTCGCTCTCTCCCTCTCTCACAGTCAGCGTGTCGCTCTCTCCCTCTCTCACAGTCAGCGTGTCGCTCTCTCCCTCTCTCGCAGTCAGGGTGTCGCTCTCTCCCTCTCTCGCAGTCAGCGTGTCGCTCTCTCCATCTCTCGCAGTCAGCGTGTCACTCTCTCCTTTCTCGCAGTCAGCGTGTCGCTCTCTCCCTCTCTCGCAGTCAGCGTGTCACTCTCTCACTCTCTCACAGTCAGCGTGTCGCTCTCTCCCTCTCTCACAGTCAGCGTGTCGCTCTCTCCCTCTCTCACAGTCAGCGTGTCGCTCTCTCCCTCTCTCACAGTCAGCGTGTCGCTCTCTCCCTCTCTCACAGTCAGCGTGTCGCTCTCTCCCTCTCTCGCAGTCAGGGTGTCGCTCTCTCCCTCTCTCGCAGTCAGCGTGTCGCTCTCTCCCTCTCTCACAGTCAGCGCGTCGCTCTCTCCCTCTCTCACAGTCAGCGTGTCGCTCTCTCCCTCTCTCACAGTCAGCGTGTCACTCTCTCTCTCTCTCTCACAGTCAGCGTGTCGCTCTCTCCCGCTCTCGCAGTCAGCGTGTCACTCTCTCTCTCTCTCTCACAGTCAGCGTGTCGCTCACTCCCTCTCGCAGTCAGCGTGTCGCTCTCTCCCTCTCTCACAGTCAGCGCGTCGCTCTCTCCCTCTCTCGCAGTCAGCATGTCGCTCTCTCTCTCTCTCGCAGTCAGCGTGTCGCTCTCTCTCTCGCTCGCAGTCAGCGTGTCCCCCTCTCGCTCTCTCGCAGTCAGCGTGTCGCTCTCTCCCTCTCTCGCAGTCAGCGTGTCACTCTCTCCTTTCTCGCAGTCAGCGTGTCGCTCTCTCTCGCTCGCAGTCAGCGTGTCCCCCTCTCCCTCTCTCGCAGTCAGCGTGTCGCTCTCTCCCTCTCTCACAGTCAGCGTGTCCCCCCTCCCTCTCTCGCAGTCAGCGTGTCGCTCTCTCTCTCGCTCGCAGTCAGCGTGTCGCTCTCTCCCTCTCTCGCAGTCAGCGTGTCCCTCTCTCCCTCTCTCACAGTCAGCGTGTCGCTCACTCCCTCTCTCACAGTCAGCGTGTCGCTCTCTCCCTCTCTCACAGTCAGCGTGTCCCTCTCTCCCTCTCTCACAGTCAGCGTGTCGCTCACTCCCTCTCTCACAGTCAGCGTGTCGCTCACTCCCTCTCTCACAGTCAGCGTGTCGCTCTCTCTCTCGCTCGCAGTCAGCGTGTCACTCTCTCCCTCTCTCGCAGTCAGCGTGTCGCTCTCTCTCTCTCTCGCAGTCAGCGTGTCACTCTCTCCCTCTCTCGCAGTCAGCGTGTCGCTCTCTCTCTCTCTCGCAGTCAGTGTGTCACTCTCTCCCTCTCTCGCAGTCAGCGTGTCGCTCTCTCTCTCTCGCAGTCAGCGTGTCACTCTCTCCCTCTCTCGCAGTCAGCGTGTCGCTCTCTCCCTCTCTCGCAGTCAGCGTGTTGCTCTCTCCCTCTCACAGTTAGCGTGTCCCCCTCTCCCTCTCTCGCAGTCAGCGTGTCGCTCTCTCTCTCTCTCACAGTCAGCGTGTCGCACTCTCTCCCTCGCTCGCAGTCAGCGTGTCGCTCTATCCCTCTCTTGCAGTCAGCGTGTCGCTCTCTCCCTCTCTCGCAGTCAGCGTGTCACTCTCTCCCTCACTCGCAGTCAGCGTGTCGCACTCTCCCTCTCTCGCAGTCAGCGTGTCGCATTCTCTCTCTCTCGCAGTCAGCGTGTCGCTCTCTCCCTCTCTCGCAGTCAGCGTGTCGCTCTCTCCCTCTCTCACAGTCAGCGCGTCGCTCTCTCCCTCTCGCGCAGTCAGTGTGTCGCTGTCTCTCCCTCTCTCGCAGTCAGCGTGTCGCTCTCTCCCTCTCTCGCAGTCAGCGTGTCGCCCTCTCCCTCTCTCGCAGTCAGCGTGTCACTCTCTCTCTCTCACAGTCAGCGTGTCGCTCACTCCCTCACTCGCAGTCAGCGTGTCGCTCTCTCCCTCACTCGCAGTCAGCGTGTCACTCTCTCCCACTCTCGCAGTCAGCGCGTCGCTCTCTCCCTCTCGCGCAGTCAGTGTGTCGCTGTCTCTCCCTCTCTCGCAGTCAGCGTGTCGCTCTCTCCCTCTCTCGCAGTCAGCGTGTCGCTCTCTCCCTCTCTCGCAGTCAGCGTGTCGCTCTCTCCCTCTCACGAAATCAGCGTGTCGCTCTCTCCCTCTCTCTCTCTCGCAGTCAGCGTGTCGCTTTCTCCCTCTCTCTCTCTCTCTCTCGCAGTCAGCGTGTCGATCTCACCCTCTCTCGCAGTCAGCGTGTCGCTCTCTACCTCTCTCGCAGTCAGCGTCTCGCTCTCTCCCTCTCTCGCAGTCAGCGTGTCGCTCTCTCCCTCTCTCACAGTCAGCGTGTCGCTCTCTCCCTCTCTCACAGTCAGCGTGTCGCTCTCTCCCTCTCTCACAGTCAGCGTGTCGCTCTCTCCCTCTCTCACAGTCAGCGTGTCGCTCTCTCCCTCTCTCACAGTCAGCGTGTCGCTCTCTCCCTCTCTCGCAGTCAGCGTGTCGCTCTCTCCCTCTCTCACAGTCAGCGTGTCGCTCTCTCCCTCTCTCACAGTCAGCGTGTCGCTCTCTCCCTCTCTCACAGTCAGCGTGTCGCTCTCTCCCTCTCTCGCAGTCAGCGTGTCGCTCTCTCTCTCTCTCGCAGTCAGCGTGTCGCTCTCTCCCTCTCTCGCAGTCAGCGTGTCGCTCTCTCCCTCTCTCGCAGTCAGCGTGTCGCTCTCTCCCTCTCTCGCAGTCAGCGTGTCGCTCTCTCCTTCTCTCTCTCTCGCAGTCAGCGTGTCGCTTTCTCCCTCTCTCTCTCTCTCGCAGTCAGCGTGTCGCTCTCTCTCTCTCTCGCAGTCAGCGTGTCGCTCTCTCCCTCTCTCGCAGTCAGCGTGTCGCTCTCTCCATCTCTCGCAGTCAGCGTGTCACTCTCTCCTTTCTCGCAGTCAGCGTGTCGCTCTCTCTCTAGCTCGCAGTCAGCGTGTCCCCCTCTCGCTCTCTCGCAGTCAGCGTGTCGCTCTCTCTCTCTCTCGCAGTCAGCGTGTCGCTCTCTCCCTCTCTCGCAGTCAGCGTGTCGCTCTCTCCATCTCTCGCAGTCAGCGTGTCACTCTCTCCTTTCTCGCAGTCAGCGTGTCGCTCTCTCTCTCGCTCGCAGTCAGCGTGTCCCCCTCTCGCTCTCTCGCAGTCAGCGTGTCGCTCTCTCCCTCTCTCGCAGTCAGCGTGTCACTCTCTCCCTCTCTCACAGTCAGCGTGTCGCTCTCTCCCTCTCTCACAGTCAGCGTGTCGCTCTCTCCCTCTCTCACAGTCAGCGTGTCGCTCTCTCCCTCTCTCACAGTCAGCGTGTCGCTCTCTCCCTCTCTCGCAGTCAGGGTGTCGCTCTCTCCCTCTCTCGCAGTCAGCGTGTCGCTCTCTCCCTCTCTCACAGTCAGCGTGTCGCTCTCTCCCTCTCTCACAGTCAGCGTGTCGCTCTCTCCCTCTCTCACAGTCAGCGTGTCACTCTCTCTCTCTCTCTCACAGTCAGCGTGTCGCTCTCTCCCGCTCTCGCAGTCAGCGTGTCACTCTCTCTCTCTCTCTCACAGTCAGCGTGTCGCTCACTCCCTCTCGCAGTCAGCGTGTCGCTCTCTCCCTCTCTCACAGTCAGCGCGTCGCTCTCTCCCTCTCTCGCAGTCAGCATGTCGCTCTCTCTCTCTCTCACAGTCAGCGTGTCGCTCTCTCTCTCGCTCGCAGTCAGCGTGTCCCCCTCTCGCTCTCTCGCAGTCAGCGTGTCGCTCTCTCCCTCTCTCGCAGTCAGCGTGTCACTCTCTCCTTTCTCGCAGTCAGCGTGTCGCTCTCTCTCTCGCTCGCAGTCAGCGTGTCCCCCTCTCCCTCTCTCGCAGTCAGCGTGTCGCTCTCTCCCTCTCTCACAGTCAGCGTGTCCCCCCTCCCTCTCTCGCAGTCAGCGTGTCGCTCTCTCTCTCGCTCGCAGTCAGCGTGTCGCTCTCTCCCTCTCTCGCAGTCAGCGTGTCCCTCTCTCCCTCTCTCACAGTCAGCGTGTCGCTCACTCCCTCTCTCACAGTCAGCGTGTCGCTCACTCCCTCTCTCACAGTCAGCGTGTCGCTCACTCCCTCTCTCGCAGTCAGCGTGTCGCTCTCTCTCTCGCTCGCAGTCAGCGTGTCGCTCTCTCCCTCTCTCGCAGTCAGCGTGTCCCTCTCTCCCTCTCTCACATTCAGCGTGTCGCTCACTCCCTCTCTCGCAGTCAGCGTGTCGCTCACTCCCTCTCTCACAGTCAGCGTGTCGCTCTCTCTCTCTCTCGCAGTCAGCGTGTCACTCTCTCCCTCTCTCGCAGTCAGCGTGTCGCTCTCTCTCTCTCTCGCAGTCAGCGTGTCACTCTCTCCCTCTCTCGCAGTCAGCGTGTCGCTCTCTCTCTCTCTCGCAGTCAGCGTGTCACTCTCTCCCTCTCTCGCAGTCAGCGTGTCGCTCTCTCTCTCTCTCGCAGTCAGCGTGTCACTCTCTCCCTCTCTCGCAGTCAGCGGGTCGCTCTCTCCCTCTCTCGCAGTCAGCGTGTTGCTCTCTCCCTCTCACATTTAGCGTGTCCCCCTCTCCCTCTCTCGCAGTCAGCGTGTCACTCTCTCCCTCTCTCGCAGTCAGCGTGTCACTCTCTCCCTCTCTCACAGTTAGCGTGTCACTCTCTCCCTCTCTCGCAGTCAGCGTGTCGCTCTCTCCCTCTCTCACAGTCAGCGTGTCGCTCTCTCCCTCTCTCACAGTCAGCGTGTCGCTCTCTCCCTCTCTCGCAGTCAACGTGTCGCTCTCTCTCTCTCTCGCAGTCAGCGTGTCCCCCTCTATCTCTCTCTCTCGCAGTCAGCGTGTCACTCTCTCTCTCTCTCACAGTCAGCATGTCGCTCTCTCCCTCTCTCGCAGTCAACGTGTCGCTCTCTCTCTCTCTCGCAGTCAGCGTGTCCCCCTCTATCTCTCTCTCTCGCAGTCAGCGTGTCACTCTCTCCCTCTCTCACAGTCAGCGTGTCGCTCTCTCCCTCTCTCGCAGTCAACGTGTCGCTCTCTCTCTCTCTCGCAGTCAGCGTGTCCCCCTCTATCTCTCTCTCTCGCAGTCAGCGTGTCGCTCTCTCTCTCTCACGCAGTCAGCATGTCGCTCTCTCCCTCACTCGCAGTCAGCGTGTCGCACTCTCCCTCACTCGCAGTCAGCGTGTCGCACTCTCCCTCTCTCACAGTGAGCGTGTCGCGCTCTCCCTCTCTCACAGTCGGCGTGTCGCTCTCTCCCTCTCTCACAGTCAGCGTGTCGCACTCTCTCCCTCTCTCGCAGTCAGCGTGTCGCTCTCTCTCTCTCGCAGTCAGCGTGTCGTACTCTCCCTCTTTCACAGTCAGCGTGTCACTCTCTCCCTCGCTCGTAGTCAGCGTGTCACTCTCACAGTCAGGGTGTCGCTCTCTCTCTCTCTCGCAGTCAGCGTGTCGTACTCTCCCTCTTTCACAGTCAGCGTGTCACTCTCTCCCTCTCTCGCAGTCAGCGTGTCACTCTCTCTCTCTCGCAGTCAGCGTGTCACTCTCTCTCTCTCGCAATCAGCGTGTCACTCTCTCCCTCTCTCACAGTCAGCGTGTCACTCTCTCTCTCTCGCAGTCAGCGTGTCACTCTCTCTCTCTCGCAATCAGCGTGTCACTCTCTCTCTCTCTCACAGTCAGCATGTCGCTCTATCCCTCTCTTGCAGTAAGCGTGTCGCTCTATCTCCCTCTCTCGCAGTCAGCGTGTCGCTCTCTCTCTCTCGCAGTCAGCGTGTCGTACTCTCCCTCTTTCACAGTCAGCGTGTCACTCTCTCCCTCTCTCGCAGTCAGCGTGTCACTCTCACAGTCAGGGTGTCGCTCTCTCTCTCTCTCGCAGTCAGCGTGTCGTACTCTCCCTCTTTCACAGTCAGCGTGTCACTCTCTCCCTCTCTCGCAGTCAGCGTGTCACTCTCTCCCTCTCTCGCAGTCAGCGTGTCACTCTCTCTCTCTCTCGCAGTCAGCGTGTCGCTCTCTCCCTCTCTCGCAGTCAGCGTGTCGCTCTCTCCTTCTCTCACAGTCAGCGTGTCACTCTCTCTCTCTCCCGCAGTCAGCGTGTCACTCACTCCCTCTCACAGTCAGCGTGTCGCTCTCTCCCTCTCTCGCAGTCAGCGTGTCGCACTCTCCCTCTCTCACAGTGAGCGTGTCGCGCTCTCCCTCTCCCACAGTCGGCGTGTCGCTCTCTCCCTCTCTCACAGTCAGCGTGTCGCACTCTCTCCCTCTCTCGCAGTCAGCGTGTCGCTCTCTCTCTCTCGCAGTCAGCGTGTCGTACTCTCCCTCTTTCACAGTCAGCGTGTCACTCTCTCCCTCTCTCGCAGTCAGCGTGTCACTCTCACAGTCAGGGTGTCGCTCTCTCTCTCTCTCGCAGTCAGCGTGTCGTACTCTCCCTCTTTCACAGTCAGCGTGTCACTCTCTCCCTCTCTCGCAGTCAGCGTGTCACTCTCTCCCTCTCTCGCAGTCAGCGTGTCACTCTCTCTCTCTCTCGCAGTCAGCGTGTCGCTCTCTCCCTCTCTCGCAGTCAGCGTGTCGCTCTCTCCTTCTCTCACAGTCAGCGTGTCACTCTCTCTCTCTCCCGCAGTCAGCGTGTCACTCACTCCCTCTCACAGTCAGCGTGTCGCTCTCTCTCTCTCTCGCAGTCAGCGTGTCGATCTCTCCCTCTCTCGCAGTCAGCGTGTCACTCTCTCTCTCTCCCGCAGTCAGCGTGTCACTCTCTCCATCTCACAGTCAGCGTGTCGCTCTCTCCCTCTCTTGCAGTCAGCGTGTCGATCTCTCCCTCTCTCGCAGTCAGCGTGTCACTCTCTCTCTCTCCCGCAGTCAGCGTGTCACTCACTCCCTCTCACAGTCAGCGTGTCGCTCTCTCTCTCTCTCGCAGTCAGCGTGTCGATCTCTCCCTCTCTCGCAGTCAGCGTGTCACTCTCTCTCTCTCTCGCAGTCAGCGTGTCACTCTCTCCCTCTCTCGCAGTCAGCGTGTCACTCTCTCTCTCTCCCGCAGTCAGCGTGTCACTCTCTCCCTCTCTCGCAGTCAGCGTGTCGCTCTCTCCTTCTCTCACAGTCAGCGTGTCACTCTCTCTCTCTCCCGCAGTCAGCGTGTCACTCACTCCCTCTCACAGTCAGCGTGTCACTCTCTCCCTCTCTCGCAGTCAGCGTGTCGCTCTCTCCCTCTCTCACAGTCAGCGTGTCGCTCACTCCCTCTCTCACAGTCAGCGTGTCGCTCTCTCCCTCTCTCACAGTCAGCGTGTCGCTCTCTCCCTCTCTCGCAGTCAGCGTGTCGCTCTCTCCCTCTCTCGCAGTCAGCGCGTCGCTCTCTCCCTCTCTCACAGTCAGCGCGTCGCTCTCTCCCTCTCTCGCAGTCAGCGTGTCGCTCTCTCCCTCTCTCGCAGTCAGCGCGTCGCTCTCTCCCTCTCTCACAGTCAGCGTGTCACTCTCTCCCTCTCTCGCAGTCAGCATGTCGCTCTCTCCCTCTCTCGCAGTCAGCGTGTCGCTCTCTCCCTCTCTCACAGTCAGCGTGTCGCTCTCTCCCTCTCTCACAGTCAGCGTGTCGCTCTCTCCCTCTCGCGCAGTCAGCGTGTCGCTCTTTCTCTCCCTCTCTCTCGCAGTCAGCGTGTCGCTCTCTCCCTCTTTCGCAGTCAGCGTGTCCCCCTCTCTCTCTCGCAGTCAGCGTGTCACTCTCTCCCTCTCTCGCAGTCAGCGTGTCGCTCTCTCCCTCTCTCGCAGTCAGCGTGTCGCTCTATCTCTCTCTCTCGCAGTGTGTCGCTCTCGCCCTCTCTCGCAGTCAGCGTGTCACTCTCTCCCTCTCTCACAGTCAGCGTGTCGCTCTCTCCCTCTCTCGCAGTCAGCGTGTCGCTCTCTCCCTCTCTTACAGTCAGCGTGTCGCTGTCTCCCTCTCTCACAGTCAGCGTGTCGCTCTCTCCCTCTCTCGCAGTCAGCGCGTCGCTCTCTCCCTCTCTCGCAGTTAGCGTGTCCCCCTCTCCCTCTCTCGCAGTCAGCGTGTCGCTCTCTCCCTCTCTCGCAGTCAGCGTGTCCCCCTCTCCCTCTCTCACAGTCAGCGTGTCGCTCTCTCCCTCTCTCGCAGTCAGCGTGTCGCTCTCTCCCTCTCTCACAGTCAGCGTGTCGCTCTCCCCCTCTCGCGCAGTCAGTGTGTCGCTGTCTCTCTCTCTCTCTCGCAGTCAGCGTGTCGCTCTCTCCCTCTCTCGCAGTCAGCGTGTCGCTCTCTCCCTCTCTCGCAGTCAGCGCGTCGCTCTCTCCCACTCGCGCAGTCAGTGTGTCGCTGTCTCTCCCTCTCTCGCAGTCAGCGTGTCGCTCTCTCCCTCTCTCGCAGTCAGCGTGTCGCTCTCTCCCTCTCTCGCAGTCAGCGTGTCGCTCTCTCCCTCTCTCGAAATCAGCGTGTCGCTCTCTCCCTCTCTCTCTCTCGCAGTCAGCGTGTCGCTTTCTCCCTCTCTCTCTCTCTCGCAGTCAGCGTGTCGATCTCACCCTCTCTCGCAGTCAGCGTGTCGCTCTCTACCTCTCTCGCAGTCAGCGTCTCGCTCTCTCCCTCTCTCGCAGTCAGTGTGTCGCTCTCTCTCTCTCTCGCAGTCAGCGTGTCGCTCTCTCCCTCTCTCACAGTCAGCGTGTCGCTCTCTCCCTCTCTCGAAATCAGCGTGTCGCTCTCTCCCTCTCTCTCTCTCGCAGTCAGCGTGTCGCTTTCTCCCTCTCTCTCTCTCTCTCGCAGTCAGCGTGTCGATCTCACCCTCTCTCGCAGTCAGCGTGTCGCTCTCTACCTCTCTCGCAGTCAGCGTCTCGCTCTCTCCCTCTCTCGCAGTCAGCATGTCGCTCTCTCCCTCTCTCGCAGTCAGCGTGTCGCTCTCTCCCTCTCTCACAGTCAGCGTGTCGCTCTCTCTCTCTCTCGCAGTCAGCGTGTCGCTCTCTCCCTCTCTCGCAGTCAGCGTGTCCCCCTCTCCCTCTCTCGCAGTCAGCGTGTCGCTCTCTCTCTCGCTCGCAGTCAGCGTGTCCCGCTCTCCCTCTCTCGCAGTCAGCGTGTCACTCTCTCCTCTCTCGCAGTCAGCGTGTCACTCTCTCCCTCTCTCGCAGTCAGCGTGTCGCTCTCTCCCTCTCTCGCAGTCAGCGTGTCGCTCTCTCCCTCTCTCGCAGTCAGCGTGTCACTCTCTCCCTCTCTCGCAGTCAGCGTGTCCTGCTCTCTCTCTGTCAAAGTCAGCGTGTCGCTCTCTCTCTCTCTCTCGCAGTCAGCGTGTCACTCTCCCCCTCTCTCGCAGTCAGCGTGTCGCTCTCTCCCTCTCTCGCAGTCAGCATGTCGCTCTCTCCCTCTCTCGCAGTCAGCGTGTCCCCCTCTCCCTCTCTCGCAGTCAGCGTGTCGCTCTCTCTCTCGCTCGCAGTCAGCGTGTCCCCCTCTCGCTCTCTCGCAGTCAGCGTGTCACTCTCTCCTTTCTCGCAGTCAGCGTGTCGCTCTCTCTCTCTCTCGCAGTCAGCGTGTCGCTCTCTCTCTCTCTCGCAGTCAGCATGTCGCTCTCTCCCTCTCTCGCAGTCAGCGTGTCCCCCTCTCCCTCTCTCGCAGTCAGCGTGTCGCTCTCTCTCTTGCTCGCAGTCAGCGTGTCCCCCTCTCGCTCTCTCGCAGTCAGCGTGTCACTCTCTCCTTTCTCGCAGTCAGCGTGTCGCTCTCTCTCTCTCTCGCAGTCAGCGTGTCACTCTCTCCCTCTCACACAGCGTGTTGCTCTCTCCCTCTCACAGTCAGCGTGTCCCCCTCTCCCTCTCTCGCAGTCAGCGTGTCACTCTCTCCCTCTCTCGCAGTCAGCGTGTCACTCTCTCCCTCTCTCACAGTTAGCGTGTCGCTCTCTCTCTCTCTCGCAGTCAGTGTGTCACTCTCTCCACTCTCACAGTCAGCGTGTCACTCTCTCCCTCACTCGCAGTCAGCGTGTCGCACTCTCCCTCTCTCGCAGTCAGCGTGTCGCATTCTCCCTCTCTCGCAGTCAGCGTGTCGCACTCTCCCTCTCTCGCAGTCAGCGTGTCGCTCACTCCCTCTCTCGAAGTCAGCGTGTCGCTCTCGCCCTCTCTCGCAGTCAGCGTGTCGCTCTCGCCCTCTCTCACAGTCAGCGTGTCGCTCTCTCCCTCTCTCGCTGTCAGCGTGTCACTCTCTCCCTCTCTCGCAGTCAGCGTGTCGCTCTCTCCCTCTCTCACAGTCAGCGTGTCGCTCTCTCCCTCTCTCACAGTCAGCGTGTCGCTCTCTCCCTCTCTCACAGTCAGCGTGTCGCTCTCTCCCTCTCTCACAGTCAGCGTGTCGCTCTCTCCCTCTCTCACAGTCAGCGTGTCGCTCTCTCCCTCTCTCGCAGTCAGCGTGTCGCTCTCTCCCTCTCTCGCAGTCAGCGTGTCGCTCTCTCCCTCTCTCACAGTCAGCGTGTCGCTCTCTCCCTCTCTCGCAGTCAGCGTGTCGCTTTCTCCCTCTCTCGCAGTCAACGTGTCGCTCTCTCCCTCTTTCGCAGTCAGCGTGTCCCCCTCTATCTCTCTCTCTCACAGTCAGCATGTCGCTCTCTCCCTCTCTCGCAGTCAGCGTGTCGCTCTCTCCCTCTCTCACAGTCAGCGTGTCGCTCTCTCCCTCTCTCGCAGTCAGTGTGTCGCTCTTTCTCTCCCTCTCTCTCGCAGTCAGCGTGTCGCTCTCTCCCTCTTTCGCAGTCAGCGTGTCCCCCCCTCTCTCTCTCGCAGTCAGCGTGTCGCTCTCTCCCTCTCTCTCGCAGTCAGTGTGTCGCTCTCGCCCTCTCTCGCAGTCAGCGTGTCGCTCTCGCCCTCTCTCGCAGTCAGCGTGTCGCTCTCTCCCTCTCTCGCAGTCAGCGTGTCGCACTCTCCCTCTTTCACAGCCAGCGTGTCCCTCTCTCCCTCTTTCACAGTCAGCGTCTCGCACTCTCCCTCTTTCACAGTCAGCGTGTCGCTCTCTCCCTCTCTCGCAGTCAGCGTGTCATACTCTCCCTCTCTCGCAGTCAGCGTGTCACTCTCTCTCTCTCGCAGTCAGCGTGTCGCTCTCTCCCTCTCTCACAGTCAGCGTGTCACTCTCTCTCTCACAGTCAGTGTGTCGCTCTCTCCCTCTCTCGCAGTCAGCGTGTCACTCTCTCCCTCTCTCGCAGTCAGCGTGTCGCTCTCTCCGTCTCTCGCAGTCAGCGTGTCGCTCTCTCCCTCTCTCGTATTCAGCGTGTCGCTCTCTCCCTCTCTCGCAGTCAGCGTGTCACTCTCTCCCTCTCTCGCAGTCAGCGTGTCGCTCTCTCCCTCTCTCACAGTCAGCGTGTCGCTCTCTCCCTCTCTCACAGTCAGCGTGTCACTCTCTCCCTCTCTCGCAGTCAGCGTGTCGCTCTCTCCCTCTCTCACAGTCAGCGTGTCGCTCTCTCCCTCTCTCACAGTCAGCGTGTCGCTCTCTCCCTCTCTCACAGTCAGCGTGTCGCTCTCTCCCTCTCTCACAGTCAGCGTGTCACTCTCTCCCTCTCTCACAGTCAGCGTGTCACTCTCTCCCTCTCTCGCAGTCAGCGTGTCGCTCTCTCCCTCTCTCACAGTCAGCGTGTCGCTCTATCCCTCTCTTGCAGTAAGCGTGTCGCTCTCTCTCTCTCACGCAGTCAGCATGTCGCTCTCTCCCTCTCTCGCAGTCAGCGTGTCGCACTCTCCCTCACTCGCAGTCAGCGTGTCGCACTCTCTCCCTCTCTCGCAGTCAGCGTGTCGCTCTCTGTCTATCTCTCTCTCTCTCGCAGTCAGCGTGTCACTCTCTGTCTATCTCTCTCTCTCTCGCAGTCAGCGTGTCACTCTCTCCCTCTCTCGCAGTCAGCGTGTCGCTCTCTCCGTCTCTCGCAGTCAGCGTGTCGCTCTCTCCCTCTCTCGTATTCAGCGTGTCGCTCTCTCCCTCTCTCGCAGTCAGCGTGTCACTCTCTCCCTCTCTCGCAGTCAGCGTGTCGCTCTCTCCCTCTCTCACAGTCAGCGTGTCGCTCTCTCCCTCTCTCACAGTCAGCGTGTCGCTCTCTCCCTCTCTCGCAGTCAGCGTGTCACTCTCTCCCTCTCTCGCAGTCAGCGTGTCGCTCTCTCCCTCTCTCACAGTCAGCGTGTCGCTCTCACCCTCTCTCACAGTCAGCGTGTCGCTCTATCCCTCTCTTGCAGTAAGCGTGTCGCTCTCTCTCTCTCACGCAGTCAGCATGTCGCTCTCTCCCTCTCTCGCAGTCAGCGTGTCGCACTCTCCCTCACTCGCAGTCAGCGTGTCGCACTCTCTCCCTCTCTCGCAGTTAGCGTGTCGCTCTCTCCCTCTCTCGCAGTCAGCGTGTCGCACTCTCCCTCTCTCACAGTGAGCGTGTCGCTCTCTCCCTCTCTCACAGTCGGCGTGTCGCTCTCTCCCTCTCTCACAGTGAGCGTGTCGCTCTCTCCCTCTCTCGCAGTCAGCGTGTCGCACTCTCTCCCTCTCTCGCAGTCAGCGTGTCGCTCTCTCTCTCTCGCAGTCAGCGTGTCGTACTCTCCCTCTTTCACAGTCAGCGTGTCACTCTCTCCCTCTCTCGCAGTCAGCGTGTCACTCTCACAGTCAGGGTGTCGCTCTCTCTCTCTCTCGCAGTCAGCGTGTCGTACTCTCCCTCTTTCACAGTCAGCGTGTCACTCTCTCCCTCTCTCGCAGTCAGCGTGTCACTCTCTCCCTCTCTCGCAGTCAGCGTGTCACTCTCTCTCTCTCTCGCAGTCAGCGTGTCGCTCTCTCCCTCTCTCGCAGTCAGCGTGTCGCTCTCTCCTTCTCTCACAGTCAGCGTGTCACTCTCTCTCTCTCCCGCAGTCAGCGTGTCACTCACTCCCTCTCTCACAGTCAGCGTGTCACTCTCTCCCTCTCGCAGTCAGCGTGTCGCTCTCTCCCTCTCTCGCAGTCAGCGTGTCGCTCTCTCTCTCTCTCACAGTCAGCGTGTCACTCTCTCTCTCTCCCGCAGTCAGCGTGTCACTCTCTCCCTCTCACAGTCAGCGTGTCGCTCTCTCCCTCTCTCGCAGTCAGCGTGTCACTCTCTCCCTCTCTCACAGTCAGTGTGTCGCTCTCTCCCTCTCTCACAGTCAGCGTGTCGCTCTCTCCCTCTCTCGCAGTCAGCGTGTCGCTCTCGCCCTCTCTCGCAGTCAGCGTGTCGCACTCTCCCTCTCTCGCAGTCAGCGTGTCACTCTCTCCCTCTCTCCCAGTCAGCGTGTCCCCCTCTCCCACTCTCGCAGTCAGCGTGTCCCTCTCTCTCTCTCTCGCAGTCAGCGTGTCACTCTCTCCCTCTCTCGCAGTCAGCGTGTCGCTCTCTCCCTCACTCGCAGTCAGCGTGTTGCATTCTCTCCCTCTCTCGCAGTCAGCGTGTCGCGCTCTCCCTCTCTCACAGTCGGCGTGTCGCTCTCTCCCTCTCTCGCAGTCAGCGTGTTGCATTCTCTCTCTCTCTCGCAGTCAGCGTGTCGCTCTCTCCCTCTCTCACAGTCAGCGTGTCGCTCTCTCCCTCACTCGCAGTCAGCGTGTTGCATTCTCTCCCTCTCTCGCAGTCAGCGTGTCGCGCTCTCCCTCTCTCGCAGTCAGCGTGTCGCACTCTCCCTCTCTCACAGTCAGCGTGTCGCGCTCTCCCTCTCTCACAGTCGGCGTGTCGCTCTCTCCCTCTCTCGCAGTCAGCGTGTCGCTCTCTCCCTCTCTCGCAGTCAGCGTGTCACTCTCTCCCTCTCTCACAGTCAGCGTGTTGCTCTCTCCCTCTCTCGCAGTCAGCGTGTCGCTCTCTCCCTCTCTCGCAGTCAGCGTGTCGCGCTCTCCCTCTCTCGCAGTCAGCGTGTCCCTCTCTCCGTCTCTCACAGTCAGCGTGTCGCTCTCTCCCTCTCTCACAGTCACCGTGTCGCTCTCTCCCTCTCTCACAGTCGGCGTGTCGCTCTCTCCCTCTCTCGCAGTCAGCGTGTCCCTCTCTCCGTCTCTCACAGTCAGCGTGTCGCTCTCTCCCTCTCTCACAGTCACCGTGTCGCTCTCTCCTTCTCTCACAGTCAGCGTGTCGCTCTCTCCCTCTCTCACAGTCAGCGTGTCGCTCTCTCCCTCTCTCACATTCAGCGTGTCGCACTCTCTCCCTCTCTCACAGTCAGCGTGTCGCTCTCTCCCTCTCTTGCAGTCAGCGTGTCGCTCTCTCTCTCTCTCACAGTCAGCGTGTCGCTCTCGCCCTCTCTCGCAGTCAGCGTGTCGCTCTCGCCCTCTCTCGCTGTCAGCGTGTCGCACACTCCCTCTCTCGCAGTCAGCGTGTCGCTCTCTCCCTCTCTCCCAGTCAGCGTGTCCCCCTCTCCCACTCTCGCAGTCAGCGTGTCCCTCTCTCTCTCTCTCGCAGTCAGCGTGTCACTCTCTCCCTCTCTCGCAGTCAGCATGTCGCTCTCTCCCTCTCTCGCAGTCAGCGTGTCGCTCTCTCCCTCTCTCGCAGTCAGCGTGTCGCACTCTCCCAGTCAGCGTGTCGCTCTCTCTCTCTCTCGCAGTCAGCGTGTCGCGCTCTCCCTCTCTCACAGTCAGCGTGTCGCGCTCTCCCTCTCTCACAGTCAGCGTGTCGCTCTCTCCCTCTCTCGCAGTCAGCGTGTCGCTCTCTCCCGCTCTCGCAGTCAGCGTGTCACTCTCGCCCTCTCTCGCAGTCAGCGTGTCGCATTCTCCCAGTCAGCGTGTCGCTCTCTCCCTCTCTCGCAGTCAGCGTGTCGCACTCTCCCTCTCCCAGTCAGCGTGTCGCTCTCTTCCTCTCTCGCAGTCAGCGTGTCGCACTCTCCCTCTCTCAGTCAGCGTGTCGCTCTCTCCCTCACTCGCAGTCAGCGTGTCGCACTCTCTCCGTCTCTCGCAGTCAGCGTGTCGCTCTCTCCCTCTCTCGCAGTCAGCGTGTCGCTCTCTCTCTCTCTCTCGCAGTCAGCGTGTCGCACTCTCCCTCTCTCGCAGTCAGCGTGTCGCTCTCTCCCTCTCTCACAGTCAGCGTGTCGCACTCTTCCTCTCTCGCAGTCAGCGTGTCGCTCTCTCTCTCTCACGCAGTCAGCGTGTCGCACTCTTCCTCTCTCGCAGTCAGCGTGTCGCTCTCTCCCTCTCTCG
This sequence comes from Chiloscyllium plagiosum, assembly GCF_037043375.1. Lineage (NCBI taxonomy): Eukaryota > Metazoa > Chordata > Chondrichthyes > Orectolobiformes > Hemiscylliidae > Chiloscyllium > Chiloscyllium plagiosum. Next base: position 281,897 of record NW_028270226.1, on the reverse strand, counting down.
CAGTCAGCGTGTCGCTCTCTCCCTCTCTCGCAGTCAGCGTGTCGCTCTCTCCCTCTCTCGCAGTCAGCGTGTCGCACTCTCCCTCTCTCGCAGTCAGCGTGTCGCACTCTCCCTCTCTCACAGTCAGCGTGTCGCACTCTCCCTCTTTCACAGCCAGCGTGTCCCTCTCTCCCTCTTTCACAGTCAGCGTTTCGCTCTCTCCCTCTCTCGCAGTCAGCGTGTCATACTCTCCCTCTCTCACAGTCAGCATGTCACTCTCTCTCTCTCGCAGTCAGCGTGTCGCTCTCTCCCTCTCTCACAGTCAGCGTGTCGCTCTCTCCCTCTCTCGCAGTCAGTGTGTCGCTCTCTCCCTCTCTCGCAGTCAGCATGTCGCTCTCTCCCTCACTCGCAGTCAGCGTGTCGCTCTCTCCCTCTCTCGCAGTTAGCGTGTCGCTCTCTCCCTCTCTCGCAGTCAGCGTGTCGCTCTCTCCCTCTCTCGCAGTTAGCGTGTCGCGCTCTCCCTCTCTCACAGTCGGCGTGTCACTCTCTCCCTCACTCGCAGTCAGTGTGTCGCGCTCTCCCTCTCTCACAGTCGGCGTGTCGCTCTCTCCCTCTCTCGCAGTCAGCGTGTCCCTCTCTCCCTCTCTCACAGTCACCGTGTCGCTCTCTCCTTCTCTCACAGTCAGCGTGTCGCTCTCTCCCTCTCTCACAGTCAGCGTGTCGCTCTCTCCCTCTCTCACATTCAGCGTGTCGCACTCTCTCCCTCTCTCACAGTCAGCGTGTCGCTCTCTCCCTCACTCGCAGTCAGCGTGTCGCTCTCTCCCTCTCTCGCAGTCAGCGTGTCACTCTCTCCCTCTCTCGCAGTCAGTGTGTCGCACTCTCCCTCTTTCACAGCCAGCGTGTCCCTCTCTCCCTCTTTCACAGTCAGCGTGTCGCACTCTCCCTCTTTCACAGCCAGCGTGTCCCTCTCTCCCTCTTTCACAGTCAGCGTGTCGCACTCTCCCTCTTTCACAGCCAGCGTGTCCCTCTCTCCCTCTTTCACAGTCAGCGTGTCACTCTCTCCCTCTCTCGCAGTCAGTGTGACACTCTCTCTCTCTCGCAGTCAGCGTGTCGCTCTCTCCCTCTCTCGCAGTCAGCGTGTCGCTCTCTCCCTCTCTCACATTCAGCGTGTCGCACTCTCTCCCTCTCTCACAGTCAGCGTGTCGCTCTCTCCCTCACTCGCAGTCAGCGTGTCGCTCTCTCCCTCTCTCGCAGTCAGCGTGTCGCTCTCTCCCTCTCTCGCAGTCAGCGTGTCACTCTCTCCCTCTCACAGTCAGCGTGTCGCTCTCTGTCTCTCTCGCAGTCAGCGTGTCGCTCTCTCCCTCTCTCGCAGTCAGCGTGTCCCCCTCTCTCTCTCTCGCAGTCAGCGTGTCACTCTCTCTCTCTCCCGCAGTCAGCGTGTCACTCTCTCCCTCTCACAGTCAGCGTGTCTCTCTCTCCCTCTCACAGTCAGCGTGTCACTCTCTCTCTCTCCCGCAGTCAGCGTGTCACTCTCTCCCTCTCACAGTCAGCGTGTCTCTCTCTCCCTCTCTTGCAGTCAGCGTGTCGCTCTCTCTCTCTCTCACAGTCAGCGTGTCGCTCTCGCCCTCTCTCGCAGTCAGCGTGTCGCTCTCGCCCTCTCTCGCAGTCAGCGTGTCGCACTCTCCCTCTCTCGCAGTCAGCGTGTCCCCCTCTCCCACTCTCGCAGTCAGCGTGTCCCTCTCTCTCTCTCTCGCAGTCAGCGTGTCACTCTCTCCCTCTCTCGCAGTCAGCGTGTCGCTCTCTCCCTCTCTCGCAGTCAGCGTGTCGCTCTCGCCCTCTCTCGCAGTCAGCGTGTCGCACTCTCCCAGTCAGCGTGTCGCTCTCTCTCTCTCTCGCAGTCAGCGTGTCGCGCTCTCCCTCTCTCACAGTCAGCGTGTCGCGCTCTCCCTCTCTCACAGTCAGCGTGTCGCGCTCTCCCTCTCTCACAGTCAGCGTGTCACTCTCGCCCTCTCTCGCAGTAAGCGTGTCGCTCTCTCTCTCTCACGCAGTCAGCATGTCGCACTCTCCCTCTCCCGCAGTCAGCGTGTCGCACTCTCCCTCTCCCAGTCAGCGTGTCGCTCTCTTCCTCTCTCACAGTCAGCGTGTCGCACTCTGCCTCTCTCAGTCAGCGTGTCGCTCTCTCCCTCTCCCGCAGTCAGCGTGTCGCACTCTCCCTCTCCCAGTCAGCGTGTCGCTCTCTTCCTCTCTCACAGTCAGCGTGTCGCACTCTGCCTCTCTCAGTCAGCGTGTCGCTCTCTCCCTCTCTCGCAGTAAGCGTGTCGCTCTCTCTCTCTCACGCAGTCAGCATGTCGCACTCTTCCTCTCTCGCAGTCAACGTGTCGCTCTCTCCCTCTCTCGCAGTCAGCGTGTCGCAATCTCCCTCTCTCGCAGTCAGCGTGTCGCTCTCTGTCTCTCTCGCAGTCAGCGTGTCGCTCTCTCCCTCTCTTGCAGTCAGCGTGTCGCTCTCTCTCTCTCTCACAGTCAGCGTGTCACTCTCTCTCTCTCCCGCAGTCAGCGTGTCACTCTCTCCCTCTCACAGTCAGCGTGTCGCTCTCTCCCTCTCTCGCAGTCAGCGTGTCGCTCTCGCCCTCTCTCGCAGTCAGCGTGTCGCACTCTCCCTCTCTCGCAGTCAGCGTGTCACTCTCTCCCTCTCTCCCAGTCAGCGTGTCCCCCTCTCCCACTCTCGCAGTCAGCGTGTCCCTCTCTCTCTCTCTCGCAGTCAGCGTGTCACTCTCTCCCTCTCTCGCAGTCAGCGTGTCGCTCTCTCCCTCTCTCGCAGTCAGCGTGTCGCTCTCGCCCGCTCTCGCAGTCAGCGTGTCACTCTCGCCCTCTCTCGCAGTCAGCGTGTCGCACTCTCCCAGTCAGCGTGTCGCACTCTCCCTCTCCCAGTCAGCGTGTCGCTCTCTTCCTCTCTCGCAGTCAGCGTGTCGCACTCTGCCTCTCTCAGTCAGCGTGTCGCTCTCTCCCTCACTCGCATTCAGCGTGTCGCACTCTCTCCGTCTCTCGCAGTCAGCGTGTCGCTCTCTCCCTCTCTCGCAGTCAGCGTGTCGCTCTCTCTCTCTCGCAGTCAGCGTGTCGCTCTCTCCCTCTCTCGCAGTCAGCGTGTCGCTCTCTCCCTCTCTCGCAGTCAGTGTGTCGCTCTCTCCCTCTCTCGCAGTAAGCGTGTCGCTCTCTCTCTCTCACGCAGTCAGCATGTCGCACTCTTCCTCTCTCGCAGTCAGCGTGTCGCTCTCTCCCTCTCTCGCAGTCAGCGTGTCGCTCTCTCCCTCTCTCGCAGTAAGCGTGTCGCTCTCTCTCTCTCTCGCAGTCAGCGTGTCGCTCTCTCCCTCTCTCACAGTCAGCGTGTCGCAATCTCCCTCTCTCGCAGTCAGCGTGTCGCTCTCTCCCTCTCTCGCAGTTAGCGTGTCGCGCTCTCCCTCTCTCACAGTCGGCGTGTCGCTCTCTCCCTCTCTCGCAGTCAGTGTGTCGCGCTCTCCCTCTTTCACAGTCAGCGTGTCGCTCTCTCCCTCTCTCACAGTCACCGTGTCGCTCTCTCCTTCTCTCACAGTCAGCGTGTCGCTCTCTCCCTCTCTCACAGTCAGCGTGTCGCTCTCTCCCTCTCTCACATTCAGCGTGTCGCACTCTCTCCCTCTCTCACAGTCAGCGTGTCGCTCTCTCCCTCACTCGCAGTCAGCGTGTCGCTCTCTCCCTCTCTCGCAGTCAGCGTGTCGCTCTCTCCCTCTCTCACATTCAGCGTGTCGCACTCTCTCCCTCTCTCACAGTCAGCGTGTCGCTCTCTCCTTCTCTCACAGTCAGCGTGTCGCTCTCTCCCTCTCTCACATTCAGCGTGTCGCACTCTCTCCCTCTCTCACAGTCAGCGTGTCGCTCTCTCCCTCACTCGCAGTCAGCGTGTCGCTCTCTCCCTCTCTCGCAGTCAGCGTGTCGCTCTCTCCCTCTCTCACATTCAGCGTGTCGCACTCTCTCCCTCTCTCACAGTCAGCGTGTCGCTCTCTCCCTCACTCGCAGTCAGCGTGTCGCTCTCTCCCTCTCTCGCAGTCAGCGTGTCGCTCTCTCCCTCTCTCACAGTCGGTGTGTCGCACTCTCCCTCTTTCACAGCCAGCGTGTCCCTCTCTCCCTCTTTCACAGTCAGCGTGTCGCACTCTCCCTCTTTCACAGTCAGCGTGTCGCTCTCTCCCTCTCTCGCAGTCAGCGTGTCGCTCTCTCCCTCTCTCACAGTCGGTGTGTCGCACTCTCCCTCTTTCACAGCCAGCGTGTCCCTCTCTCCCTCTTTCACAGCCAGCGTGTCCCTCTCTCCCTCTTTCACAGTCAGCGTGTCGCACTCTCCCTCTTTCACAGCCAGCGTGTCCCTCTCTCCCTCTCTCGCAGTCAGCGTGTCGCTCTCTCCCTCTCTTGCAGTCAGCGTGTCGCTCTCTCTCTCTCTCACAGTCAGCGTGTCGCTCTCTCCCTCTCTTGCAGTCAGCGTGTCACTCTCTCTCTCTCCCGCAGTCAGCGTGTCACTCTCTCCCTCTCACAGTCAGCGTGTCCCTCTCTCCCTCTCTCACAGTCAGCGTGTCCCCCTCTCCCACTCTCGCAGTCAGCGTGTCCCTCTCTCTCTCTCTCGCAGTCAGCGTGTCGCTCTCTCCCTCTCTCGCAGTCAGCGTGTCGCTCTCGCCCTCTCTCGCAGTCAGCGTGTCGCTCTCTCCCTCTCTCGCAGTCAGCGTGTCGCTCTCTCTCCCTCTCACAGTCAGCGTGTCGCTCTCTCCCTCTCTCACAGTCAGCGTGTCACTCTCTCCCTCTCTCGCAGTCAGCGTGTCGCTCTCTCCCTCTCTCGCAGTCAGCGTGTCGCTCTCTCCCTCTCTCACAGTCAGCGTGTCACTCTCTCCCTCTCTCGCAGTCAGCGTGTCGCTCTCTCTCTCTCTCACAGTCAGCGTGTCACTCTCTCCCTCTCTCGCAGTCAGCGTGTCGCTCTCTCTCTCTCGCAGTCAGCGTGTCGCTCTCGCCCTCTCTCGCAGTCAGCGTGTCGCTCTCGCCCTCTCTCGCAGTCAGCGTGTCGCTCTCTCCCTCTCTCACAGTCAGCGTGTCACTCTCTCCCTCTCTCGCAGTCAGCGTGTCGCTCTCGCCCTCTCTCGCAGTCAGCGTGTCGCTCTCGCCCTCTCTCGCAGTCAGCGTGTCGCTCTCTCTCTCTCTCGCAGTCAGCGTGTCGCGCTCTCCCTCTCTCGCAGTCAGCGTGTCGCACTCTCCCAGTCAGCGTGTCGCTCTCTCTCCCTCTCCCAGTCAGCGTGTCGCTCTCTCTCTCTCTCACAGTCAGCGTGTCGCTCTCGCCCTCTCTCGCAGTCAGCGTCTCGCTCTCGCCCTCTCTCGCAGTCAGCGTGTCGCTCTCTCCCACTCTCGCAGTCAGCGTGTCGCACTCTCCCTCTCTCGCAGTCAGCGTGTCGCTCTCGCCCTCTCTCCCAGTCAGCGTGTCGCTCTCTCTCTCTCTCACAGTCAGCGTGTCGCTCTCGCCCTCTCTCCCAGTCAGCGTGTCCCCCTCTCCCACTCTCGCAGTCAGCGTGTCGCACTCTCCCTCTCTCGCAGTCAGCGTGTCACTCTCTCCCTCTCTTCCAGTCAGCGTGTCCCCCTCTCCCTCTCTCGCAGTCAGCGTGTCCCTCTCTCTCTCTCTCGCAGTCAGCGTGTCACTCTCTCCCTCTCTCGCAGTCAGCGTGTCGCTCTCTCCCTCTCTCGCAGTCAGCGTGTCGCTCTCGCCCGCTCTCGCAGTCAGCGTGTCGCTCTCTCCCTCTCTCGCAGTCAGCGTGTCGCTCTCTCCCCCTCTCGCAGTCAGCGTGTCGCTCTCTCCCTCACTCGCATTCAGCGTGTCGCTCTCTCCCTCTCTCACAGTCAGCGTGTCGCTCTCTCTCTCTCTCGCAGTCAGCGTGTCGCTCTCTCCCTCTCTCGCAGTCAGTGTGTCGCTCTCTCCCTCTCTCGCAGTAAGCGTGTGGCTCTCTCTCTCTCACGCAGTCAGCATGTCGCACTCTTCCTCTCTCGCAGTCAGCGTGTCGCTCTCTCCCCCTCTCGCAGTCAGCGTGTCGCTCTCTCCCTCACTCGCATTCAGCGTGTCGCTCTCTCCCTCTCTCACAGTCAGCGTGTCGCTCTCTCTCTCTCTCGCAGTCAGCGTGTCGCTCTCTCCCTCTCTCGCAGTCAGTGTGTCGCTCTCTCCCTCTCTCGCAGTAAGCGTGTGGCTCTCTCCCTCTCTCGCAGTCAGCGTGTCGCACTCTTCCTCTCTCGCAGTCAGCGTGTCGCTCTCTCCCTCTCTCGCAGTCAGCGTGTCGCTCTCTCCCTCTCTCGCAGTCAGTGTGTCGCTCTCTCCCTCTCTCGCAGTAAGCGTGTGGCTCTCTCTCTCTCACGCAGTCAGCATGTCGCACTCTTCCTCTCTCGCAGTCAGCGTGTCGCTCTCTCTCTCTCACGCAGTCAGCATGTCGCTCTCTCCCTCTCTCGCAGTCAGCGTGTCGCTCTCTCCCTCTCTCGCAGTTAGCGTGTCGCGCTCTCCCTCTCTCACAGTCGGCGTGTCGCTCTCTCCCTCTCTCGCAGTCAGTGTGTCGCGCTCTCCCTCTTTCACAGTCAGCGTTTCGCTCTCTCCCTCTCTCGCAGTCAGCGTGTCCCTCTCTCCGTCTCTCACAGTCAGCGTGTCGCTCTCTCCCTCTCTCACAGTCACCGTGTCGCTCTCTCCTTCTCTCACAGTCAGCGTGTCGCTCTCTCCCTCTCTCACAGTCAGCGTGTCGCTCTCTCCCTCTCTCACATTCAGCGTGTCGCACTCTCTCCCTCTCTCACAGTCAGCGTGTCGCTCTCTCCCTCACTCGCAGTCAGCGTGTCGCTCTCTCCCTCTCTCGCAGTCAGCGTGTCGCTCTCTCCCTCTCGCGCAGTCAGCGTGTCGCTCTCTCCCTCTCTCACAGTCAGCGTGTCGCTCTCTCCCTCTCTCGCAGTCAGCGTGTCGCTCTCTCCCTCTCTCACAGTCAGTGTGTCGCACTCTCCCTCTTTCACAGCCAGCGTGTCCCTCTCTCCCTCTTTCACAGTCAGCGTGTCGCACTCTCCCTCTTTCACAGCCAGCGTGTCCCTCTCTCCCTCTTTCACAGTCAGCGTGTCGCACTCTCCCTCTTTCACAGCCAGCGTGTCCCTCTCTCCCTCTTTCACAGTCAGCGTGTCACTCTCTCCCTCTCTCGCAGTCAGTGTGACACTCTCTCTCTCTCGCAGTCAGCGTGTCGCTCTCTCCCTCTCTCGCAGTCAGCGTGTCGCTCTCTCCCTCTCTCGCAGTCAGCGTGTCGCTCTCGCCCTCTCGCAGTCAGCGTGTCGCACTCTCCCAGTCAGCGTGTCGCTCTCTCTCTCTCTCGCAGTCAGCGTGTCGCGCTCTCCCTCTCTCACAGTCAGCGTGTCGCGCTCTCCCTCTCTCACAGTCAGCGTGTCGCTCTCTCCCTCTCTCGCAGTCAGCGTGTCGCTCTCTCCCGCTCTCGCAGTCAGCGTGTCGCTCTCTCCCTCTCTCGCAGTCAGTGTGTCGCGCTCTCCCTCTTTCACAGTCAGCGTTTCGCTCTCTCCCTCTCTCGCAGTCAGCGTGTCCCTCTCTCCGTCTCTCACAGTCAGCGTGTCGCTCTCTCCCTCTCTCACAGTCACCGTGTCGCTCTCTCCTTCTCTCACAGTCAGCGTGTCGCTCTCTCCCTCTCTCACAGTCAGCGTGTCGCTCTCTCCCTCTCTCACATTCAGCGTGTCGCACTCTCTCCCTCTCTCACAGTCAGCGTGTCGCTCTCTCCCTCACTCGCAGTCAGCGTGTCGCTCTCTCCCTCTCTCGCAGTCAGCGTGTCGCTCTCTCCCTCTCGCGCAGTCAGCGTGTCGCTCTCTCCCTCTCTCACAGTCAGCGTGTCGCTCTCTCCCTCTCTCGCAGTCAGCGTGTCGCTCTCTCCCTCTCTCACAGTCAGTGTGTCGCACTCTCCCTCTTTCACAGCCAGCGTGTCCCTCTCTCCCTCTTTCACAGTCAGCGTGTCGCACTCTCCCTCTTTCACAGCCAGCGTGTCCCTCTCTCCCTCTTTCACAGTCAGCGTGTCGCACTCTCCCTCTTTCACAGCCAGCGTGTCCCTCTCTCCCTCTTTCACAGTCAGCGTGTCACTCTCTCCCTCTCTCGCAGTCAGTGTGACACTCTCTCTCTCTCGCAGTCAGCGTGTCGCTCTCTCCCTCTCTCGCAGTCAGTGTGACACTCTCTCTCTCTCGCAGTCAGCGTGTCGCTCTCTCCCTCTCTTGCAGTCAGCGTGTCGCTCTCTCTCTCTCTCACAGTCAGCGTGTCACTCTCTCTCTCTCTCGCAGTCAGCGTATCGCACTCTCCCTCTCTCGCAGTCAGCGTGTCACTCTCTCCCTCTCTCCCAGTCAGCGTGTCCCCCTCTCCCACTCTCGCAGTCAGCGTGTCCCTCTCTCTCTCTCTCGCAGTCAGCGTGTCACTCTCTCCCTCTCTCGCAGTCAGCGTGTCGCTCTCTCCCTCTCTCGCAGTCAGCGTGTCGCTCTCGCCCTCTCGCAGTCAGCGTGTCGCACTCTCCCAGTCAGCGTGTCGCTCTCTCTCTCTCTCGCAGTCAGCGTGTCGCGCTCTCCCTCTCTCACAGTCAGCGTGTCGCGCTCTCCCTCTCTCACAGTCAGCGTGTCGCTCTCTCCCTCTCTCGCAGTCAGCGTGTCGCTCTCTCCCGCTCTCGCAGTCAGCGTGTCGCACTCTCCCTCTCCCAGTCGGCGTGTCGCTCTCTTCCTCTCTCGCAGTCAGCGTGTCGCACTCTGCCTCTCTCAGTCAGCGTGTCGCTCTCTCCCTCACTCGCAGTCAGCGTGTCGCACTCTCTCCGTCTCTCGCAGTCAGCGTGTCGCTCTCTCCCTCTCTCGCAGTCAGCGTGTCGCTCTCTCTCTCTCTCGCAGTCAGCGTGTCGCTCTCTCCCTCTCTCGCAGTCAGCGTGTCGCTCTCTCCCTCTCTCACAGTCAGCGTGTCGCACTCTTCCTCTCTCGCAGTCAGCGTGTCACTCTCTCTCTCTCACGCAGTCAGCGTGTCGCTCTCTCCCTCTCTCGCAGTCAGCGTGTCGCTCTCTCCCTCTCTCACAGTCAGCGTGTCGCACTCTTCCTCTCTCGCAGTCAGCGTGTCGCTCTCTCCCTCTCTCGCAGTCAGCGTGTCGCACTCTCCCTCTCTCGCAGTCAGCGTGTCGCTCTCTCCCTCTCTCGCAGTCAGCGTGTCGCACTCTCCCTCTTTCACAGCCAGCGTGTCCCTCTCTCCCTCTTTCACAGTCAGCGTCTCGCACTCTCCCTCTTTCACAGTCAGCGTTTCGCTCTCTCCCTCTCTCGCAGTCAGCGTGTCATACTCTCCCTCTCTCACAGTCAGCGTGTCACTCTCTCTCTCTCGCAGTCAGCGTGTCGCTCTCTCCCTCTCTCACAGTCAGCGTGTCGCTCTCTCCCTCTCTCGCAGTCAGTGTGTCGCTCTCTCCCTCTCTCGCAGTAAGCGTGTCGCTCTCTCTCTCTCACGCAGTCAGCGTGTCGCTCTCTCCCTCACTCGCAGTCAGCGTGTCACTCTCTCTCTCTCGCAGTAAGCGTGTCGCTCTCTCTCTCTCACGCAGTCAGCGTGTCGCTCTCTCCCTCACTCGCAGTCAGCGTGTCGCTCTCTCCCTCACTCGCAGTCAGCGTGTCACTCTCTCTCTCTCGCAGTAAGCGTGTCGCTCTCTCTCTCTCACGCAGTCAGCGTGTCGCTCTCTCCCTCACTCGCAGTCAGCGTGTCGCTCTCTCCCTCTCTCGCAGTCAGCGTGTCGCTCTCTCCCTCACTCGCAGTCAGCGTGTCGCTCTCTCCCTCTCTCGCAGTTAGCGTGTCGCTCTCTCCCTCTCTCGCAGTCAGCGTGTCGCACTCTCCCTCTCTCACAGTCAGCGTGTCGCTCTCTCCCTCTCTCACAGTCGGCGTGTCGCTCTCTCCCTCTCTCACAGTCAGCGTGTCGCACTCTCTCCATCTCTCGCAGTCAGCGTGTCGCTCTCTCTCTCTCGCAGTCAGCGTGCCGTACTCTCCCTCTTTCACAGTCAGCGTGTCACTCTCTCCCTCTCTCGCAGTCAGCGTGTCACTCTCACAGTCAGCGTGTCGCTCTCTCCCTCTCTCGCAGTCAGCGTGTCGTACTCTCCCTCTTTCACAGTCAGCGTGTCACTCTCTCCCTCTCTCGCAGTCAGCGTGTCACTCTCTCTCTCTCTCTCGCAGTCAGCGTGTCGCTCTCTCCCTCTCTCGCAGTCAGCGTGTCGCTCTCTCCTTCTCTCACAGTCAGCGTGTCGCTCTCTCCCTCTCTCGCAGTCAGCGTGTCACTCTCTCCCTCTCTCGCAGTCAGCGTGTCGCTCTCTCCCTCTCTCGCAGTCAGCGTGTCGATCTCGCCCTCTCTCGCAGTCAGCGTCTCGCTCTCTCTCCCTCTCACAGTCAGCGTGTCGGTCTCTCTCTCTCTCGCAGTCAGCGTGTCCCTCTCTCTCTCTCTCGCAGTCAGCGTGTCGCTCTCGCCCTCTCTCGCAGTCAGCGTGTCGCTCTCTCCCTCTCTCACAGTCAGCGTGTCCCCTTCTCCCACTCTCGCAGTCAGCGTGTCACTCTCTCTCTCTCTCGCAGTCAGCGTGTCGCTCTCTCCCTCTCTCGCAGTCAGCGTGTCGCTCTCTCCCTCTCTCACAGTCAGCGTGTCCCGCTCTCCCTCTCTCGCAGTTAGCGTGTCGCTCTCTCCCTCTCTCGCAGTCAGCGTGTCGCACTCTCCCTCTCTCGCAGTCAGCGTGTCGCTCTCTCTCTCTCTCTCTCTCGCAGTCAGCGTGTCGCTCTCTCCCTCTCACACAGTCAGTATGTTACTCTCTCCCTCTCTCGCAGTCAGCGTGTCGCTCTCTCCCTCTCTCGCAGTCTGCGTGTCCCCCTCTCCCTCTCTCGCAGACAGCGTATCCCCCTCTCCCTCTCTCGCATTCAGCATGTCGCTCTCTCCCTCTCTCACAGTCAGCGTGTCGCACTCTCCCTCTCTCGCAGTCAGCGTGTCGCACTCTCCCTCTCTCGCAGTCAGCGTGTCACTCTCTCCCTCTCTCACAGTCAGCGTGTCGCTCTCTCCCGCTCTCGCAGTCAGCGTGTCACTCTCTCTCCCTCTCTCACAGTCAGCGTGTCGCTCTCCCTCTCTCACAGTCAGCGTGTCACTCTCTCCCTCTCTCACAGTCAGCGTGTCGCTCTCCCTCTCTCACAGTCAGCGTGTCACTCTCTCCCTCTCTCACAGTCAGCTTGTCACTCTCTCCCTCTCTCACAGGCAGCGTGTCACTCTCTCCCTCTCTCGCAGTCAGCGTGTCGCTCTCTCCCTCTCTCACAGTCAGCGTGTCACTCTCTCCCTCTCTCACAGTCAGCGTGTCACTCTCTCCCTCTCTCACAGTCAGCTTGTCACTCTCTCTCTCTCTCGCAGTCAGCGTGTCGCTCTCTCCCTCTCTCACAGTCAGCGTGTCACTCTCTCCCTCTCTCACAGTCAGCGTGTCACTCTCTCCCTCTCTCACAGTCAGCGTGTCACTCTCTCCCTCTCTCACAGTCAGCTTGTCACTCTCTCTCTCTCTCACAGTCAGCATGTCGCTCTCTCCCTCTCGCAGTCAGCGTGTCGCTCTCTCACCCTCTCTCACAGTCAGCGTGTCACTCTCTCCCTCTCTCGCAGTCAGCATGTCACTCTCTCCCTCTCTCGCAGTCAGCGTGTCGCTCTCTCACCCTCTCTCACAGTCAGCGTGTCACTCTCTCCCTCTCTCGCAGTCAGCGCGTCGCTCTCTCCCTCTCTCGCAGTCAGCGTGTCGCACTCTCCCTCTCTCGCAGTCAGCGTGTCGCTCTCTCCCTCTCTCGCAGTCAGCGTGTCACTGTCTCCCTCTCGCGCAGTCAGCGTGTCCCTCTCTCGCAGTCAGCGTGTCGCTCTCTCCCTCTCTCACAGTCAGCGTGTCGCTCTCTCCCTCTCTCACAGTCAGCGTGTCGCTCTCTCCCTCTCTCACAGTCAGCGTGTTGCTCTCTCCCTCTCTCGCAGTCAGCGTGTCACTCTCTCCCTCTCTCATAGTCAGCGTGTCGCTCTCTCCCTCTCTCGCAGTCAGCGTGTCGCTCTCTCCATCTCTCGCACTCAGCGTGTCGCTCTCTCCCTCTCTCATAGTCAGCGTGTCGCTCTCTCCCTCTCTCGCAGTCAACGTGTCGCTCTCTCCCTCTCTCGCAGTCAGCGTGTCGCTCTCTCCCTCTCTCGCAGTCAGCGTGTCGCTCTCTCCCTCTCTCGCAGTCAGCGTGTCGCTCTCTCCCTCTCTCGCAGTCAGCGTGTCGCTCTCTCCCTCTCTCGCAGTTCGCGTGTCCCCCTCTCCCTCTCTCGCAGTCAGCGTGTCGCACTCTCCCTCTCTCGCAGTCAGCGTGTCGCTCTCTCCCTCTCTCGCAGTCAGCGTGTCGCTCTCTCCCTCTCTCGCAGTCAGCGTGTCGCTCTCTCCCTCTCTCGCAGTCAGCGTGTCGCTCTCTCCCTCTCTCGCAGTCAGCGTGTCGCTCTCTCCCTCTCTCGCAGTCAGCGTGTCGCTCTCTCCCTCTCTCGCAGTCAGCGTGTCGCTCTCTCCCTCTCTCGCAGTCAACGTGTCCCCCTCTCCCTCTCTCGCAGTCAGCGTGTCGCTCTCTCCCTCTCTCGCAGTCAGCGTGTCGCTCTCTCCCTCTCTCACAGTCAGCGTGTCGCTCTCTCCCTCTCTCACAGTCAGCGTGTCGCTCTCTCCCTCTCTCGCAGTCAGCGTGTCGCTCTCTCCCTCTCTCGCAGTCAGCATGTCGGTCTCTCCCTCTCTCGCAGTTAGCGTGTCCCCCTCTCCCTCTCTCGCAGTCAGCGTGTCGCTCTCGCTCTCTCTCGCAGGCAGCGTGTCACTCTCTCCCTCTCTCACAGTCAGCGTGTCGCTCTCTCCCTCTCTCACAGTCAGCGTGTTGCTCTCTCCCTCTCTCACAGTCAGCGTGTCCCCCTCTCCCTCTCTCGCAGTCAGCGTGTCACTCTCTCTCTCTCACAGTCAGCGTGTCGCTCACTCCCTCACTCGCAGTCAGCGTGTCGCTCTCTCCCTCACTCGCAGTCAGCGTGTCGCTCTCTCCCTCTCTCGCAGTCAGCGTGTCACTCTCTCCCACTCTCGCAGTCAGCGTGTCGCTCTCTCACCCTCTCTCACAGTCAGCGTGTCGCTCTCTCCCTCTCTCGCAGTCAGCATGTCACTCTCTCCCTCTCTCGCAGTCAGCGCGTCGCTCTCTCCCTCTCTCGCAGTCAGCGTGTCGCTCTCTCCCTCTCTCGCAGTCAGTGTGTCACTGTCTCCCTCTCTCGCAGTCCGCGTGTCCCTCTCTCGCAGTCAGCGTGTCGCTCTCTCCCTCTCTCGCAGTCAGCGTGTCGCTCTCTCCCTCTCTCACAGTCAGCGTGTCGCACTCTCCCTCTCTCACAGTCAGCGTGTCGCTCTCTCCCTCTCTCACAGTCAGCGTGTCGCTCTCTCCCTCTCACAGTCAGCGTGTCGCTCTCTCCCTCTCTCACAGTCAGCGTGTCGCTCTCTCCCTCTCTCACAGTCAGCGTGTCGCTCTCTCCCTCTCTCACAGTCAGCGTGTTGCTCTCTCCCTCTCTCGCAGTCAGCGTGTCGCTCTCTCCCTCTCTCATAGTCAGCGTGTCGCTCTCTCCCTCTCTCGCAGTCAGCGTGTCGCTCTCTCCATCTCTCGCACTCAGCGTGTCGCTCTCTCCCTCTCTCATAGTCAGCGTGTCGCTCTCTCCCTCTCTCGCAGTCAACGTGTCGCTCTCTCCCTCTCTCGCAGTCAGCGTGTCGCTCTCTCCCTCTCTCGCAGTCAGCGTGTCGCTCTCTCCCTCTCTCGCAGTCAGCGTGTCGCTCTCTCCCTCTCTCGCAGTCAGCGTGTCGCTCTCTCCCTCTCTCGCAGTTCGCGTGTCCCCCTCTCCCTCTCTCGCAGTCAGCGTGTCGCACTCTCCCTCTCTCGCAGTCAGCGTGTCGCTCTCTCCCTCTCTCGCAGTCAGCGTGTCGCTCTCTCCCTCTCTCGCAGTCAGCGTGTCGCTCTCTCCCTCTCTCGCAGTCAGCGTGTCGCTCTCTCCCTCTCTCGCAGTCAGCGTGTCGCTCTCTCCCTCTCTCGCAGTCAGCGTGTCGCTCTCTCCCTCTCTCGCAGTCAGCGTGTCGCTCTCTCCCTCTCTCGCAGTCAACGTGTCCCCCTCTCCCTCTCTCGCAGTCAGCGTGTCGCTCTCTCCCTCTCTCGCAGTCAGCGTGTCGCTCTCTCCCTCTCTCACAGTCAGCGTGTCGCTCTCTCCCTCTCTCACAGTCAGCGTGTCGCTCTCTCCCTCTCTCGCAGTCAGCGTGTCGCTCTCTCCCTCTCTCGCAGTCAGCATGTCGGTCTCTCCCTCTCTCGCAGTTAGCGTGTCCCCCTCTCCCTCTCTCGCAGTCAGCGTGTCGCTCTCGCTCTCTCTCGCAGGCAGCGTGTCACTCTCTCCCTCTCTCACAGTCAGCGTGTCGCTCTCTCCCTCTCTCACAGTCAGCGTGTTGCTCTCTCCCTCTCTCACAGTCAGCGTGTCCCCCTCTCCCTCTCTCGCAGTCAGCGTGTCACTCTCTCTCTCTCACAGTCAGCGTGTCGCTCACTCCCTCACTCGCAGTCAGCGTGTCGCTCTCTCCCTCACTCGCAGTCAGCGTGTCGCTCTCTCCCTCTCTCGCAGTCAGCGTGTCACTCTCTCCCACTCTCGCAGTCAGCGTGTCGCTCTCTCACCCTCTCTCACAGTCAGCGTGTCGCTCTCTCCCTCTCTCGCAGTCAGCATGTCACTCTCTCCCTCTCTCGCAGTCAGCGCGTCGCTCTCTCCCTCTCTCGCAGTCAGCGTGTCGCTCTCTCCCTCTCTCGCAGTCAGTGTGTCACTGTCTCCCTCTCTCGCAGTCAGCGTGTCGCTCTCTCCCTCTCTCACAGTCAGCGTGTCGCTCTCTCCCTCTCTCACAGTCAGCGTGTCGCTCTCTCCCTCTCTCGCAGTCAGCGTGTCACTCTCTCCCTCTCTCCCAGTCAGCGTGTCCCCCTCTCCCACTCTCGCAGTCAGCGTGTCCCTCTCTCTCTCTCTTGCAGTCAGCGTGTCACTCTCTCCCTCTCTCGCAGTCAGCGTGTCGCTCTCTCCCTCTCTCGCAGTCAGCGTGTCGCTCTCGCCCTCTCTCGCAGTCAGCGTGTCGCACTCTCCCAGTCAGCGTGTCGCTCTCTCTCTCTCTCGCAGTCAGCGTGTCGCGCTCTCCCTCTCTCACAGTCAGTGTGTCACTCTCTCCCTCTCTCGCAGTCAGCGTGTCACTCTCTCCCAGTCAGCGTGTCGCTCTCTCCCTCTCTCGCAGTCAGCGTGTCGCACTCTCCCTCTCTCGCAGTCAGCGTGTCACTGTCTCCCTCTCTCGCAGTCAGCGTGTCACTCTCTCCCAGTCAGCGTGTCGCTCTCTCCCTCTCTCCCAGTCAGCGTGTCGCTCTCTCCCTCTCTCGCAGTCAGCGTGTCACTCTCTCCCAGTCAGCGTGTCGCTCTCTCCCTCTCTCCCAGTCAGCGTGTCGCTCTCTTCCTCTCTCGCAGTCAGCGTGTCGCACTCTGCCTCTCTCAGTCAGCGTGTCGCTCTCTCCCTCACTCGCAGTCAGCGTGTCGCACTCTCTCCGTCTCTCGCAGTCAGCGTGTCGCTCTCTCCCTCTCTCGCAGTCAGCGTGTCGCTCTCTCTCTCTCTCGCAGTCAGCGTGTCGCACTCTCCCTCACTCGCAGTCAGCGTGTCGCTCTCTCCCTCTCTCGCAGTCAGCGTGTCGCTCTCTCCCTCTCTCACAGTCAGCGTGTCGCACTCTTCCTCTCTCGCAGTCAGCGTGTCACTCTCTCTCTCTCACGCAGTCAGCGTGTCGCACTCTTCCTCTCTCGCAGTCAGCGTGTCGCTCTCTCCCTCTCTCGCAGTCAGCGTGTCGCATTCTCCCTCTCTCGCAGTCAGCGTGTCGCTCTCTCCCTCTCTCGCAGTCAGCGTGTCGCACTCTCCCTCTTTCACAGCCAGCGTGTCCCTCTCTCCCTCTTTCACAGTCAGCGTCTCGCACTCTCCCTCTTTCACAGTCAGCGTTTCGCTCTCTCCCTCTCTCGCAGTCAGCGTGTCATACTCTCCCTCTCTCACAGTCAGCGTGTCACTCTCTCTCTCTCGCAGTCAGCGTGTCGCTCTCTCCCTCTCTCACAGTCAGCGTGTCACTCTCTCTCTCTCTCGCAGTCAGCGTGTCGCTCTCTCCCTCTCTCACAGTCAGCGTGTCGCTCTCTCCCTCTCTCGCAGTCAGTGTGTCGCTCTCTCCCTCTCTCGCAGTAAGCGTGTCGCTCTCTCTCTCTCACGCAGTCAGCGTGTCGCTCTCTCCCTCACTCGCAGTCAGCGTGTCACTCTCTCTCTCTCGCAGTAAGCGTGTCGCTCTCTCTCTCTCACGCAGTCAGCGTGTCGCTCTCTCCCTCACTCGCAGTCAGCGTGTCGCTCTCTCACTCACTCGCAGTCAGCGTGTCGCTCTCTCTCTCTCACGCAGTCAGCGTGTCGCTCTCTCTCTCTCACGCAGTCAGCGTGTCGCTCTCTCCCTCACTCGCAGTCAGCGTGTCGCTCTCTCCCTCTCTCGCAGTCAGCGTGTCGCTCTCTCCCTCATTCGCAGTCAGCGTGTCGCTCTCTCCCTCTCTCGCAGTTAGCGTGTCGCTCTCTCCCTCTCTCGCAGTCAGCGTGTCGCACTCTCCCTCTCTCACAGTCAGCGTGTCGCTCTCTCCCTCTCTCACAGTCGGCGTGTCGCTCTCTCCCTCTCTCACAGTCAGCGTGTCGCACTCTCTCCATCTCTCGCAGTCAGCGTGTCGCTCTCTCTCTCTCGCAGTCAGCGTGTCGTACTCTCCCTCTTTCACAGTCAGCGTGTCACTCTCTCCCTCTCTCGCAGTCAGCGTGTCACTCTCACAGTCAGCGTGTCGCTCTCTCTCTCTCGCAGTCAGCGTGTCGTACTCTCCCTCTTTCACAGTCAGCGTGTCACTCTCTCCCTCTCTCGCAGTCAGCGTGTCACTCTCTCTCTCTCTCTCGCAGTCAGCGTGTCGCTCTCTCCCTCTCTCGCAGTCAGCGTGTCGCTCTCTCCTTCTCTCACAGTCAGCGTGTCGCTCTCTCCCTCTCTCGCAGTCAGCGTGTCACTCTCTCCCTCTCTCGCAGTCAGCGTGTCGCTCTCTCCCTCTCTCGCAGTCAGCGTGTCGATCTCGCCCTCTCTCGCAGTCAGCGTCTCGCTCTCTCTCCCTCTCACAGTCAGCGTGTCGGTCTCTCTCTCTCTCGCAGTCAGCGTGTCCCTCTCTCTCTCTCTCGCAGTCAGCGTCTCGCTCTCTCTCTCTCTCGCAGTCAGCGTGTCGCTCTCGCCCTCTCTCGCAGTCAGCGTGTCGCTCTCTCCCTCTCTCCCAGTCAGCGTGTCCCCTTCTCCCACTCTCGCAGTCAGCGTGTCACTCTCTCTCTCTCTCGCAGTCAGCGTGTCGCTCTCTCCCTCTCTCGCAGTCAGCGTGTCGCTCTCTCCCTCTCTCGCAGTCAGCGTGTCACTCTCTCCCTCACTCGCAGTCAGTGTGTCCCGCTCTCCCTCTCTCGCAGTTAGCGTGTCGCTCTCTCCCTCTCTCGCAGTCAGCGTGTCGCTCTCTCCCTCTCTCGCAGTCAGCGTGTCGCTCTCTCTCTCTCTCTCTCTCGCAGTCAGCGTGTCGCTCTCTCCCTCTCACACAGTCAGTATGTTACTCTCTCCCTCTCTCGCAGTCAGCGTGTCGCTCTCTCCCTCTCTCACAGGCAGCGTAACCCCCTCTCCCTCTCTCGCATTCAGCGTGTCGCTCTCTCCCTCTCTCACAGTCAGCGTGTCGCACTCTCCCTCTCTCGCAGTCAGCGTGTCGCACTCTCCCTCTCTCGCAGTCAGCGTGTCACTCTCTCCCTCTCTCACAGTCAGCGTGTCGCTCTCTCCCGCTCTCACAGGCAGCGTGTCACTCTCTCCCTCTCTCGCAGTCAGCGTGTCGCTCTCTCCCTCTCTCACAGGCAGCGTGTCACTCTCTCCCTCTCTCGCAGTCAGCGTGTCGCTCTCTCCCTCTCTCACAGTCAGCGTGTCACTCTCTCCCTCTCTCACAGTCAGCGTGTCACTCTCTCCCTCTCTCACAGTCAGCTTGTCACTCTCTCTCTCTCTCGCAGTCAACGTGTCGCTCTCTCCCTCTCTCCTAGTCAGCGTGTCGCTCTCTCCCTCTCGCAGTCAGCGTGTCGCTCTCTCACCCTCTCTCACAGTCAGCGTGTCACTCTCTCCCTCTCTCGCAGTCAGCATGTCACTCTCTCCCTCTCTCGCAGTCAGCGTGTCGCTCTCTCACCCTCTCTCACAGTCAGCGTGTCACTCTCTCCCTCTCTCGCAGTCAGCGCGTCGCTCACTCCCTCTCTCGCAGTCAGCGTGTCGCACTCTCCCTCTCTCGCAGTCAGCGTGTCGCTCTCTCCCTCTCTCGCAGTCAGCGTGTCGCTCTCTCCCTCTCTCGCAGTCAGCGTGTCACTGTCTCCCTCTCGCGCAGTCAGCGTGTCCCTCTCTCGCAGTCAGCGTGTCGCTCTCTCCCTCTCTCGCAGTCAGCGTGTCGCTCTCTCCCTCTCTCACAGTCAGCGTGTCGCTCTCTCCCTCTCTCACAGTCAGCGTGTTGCTCTCTCCCTCTCTCACAGTCAGCGTGTCGCTCTCTCCCTCTCTCACAGTCAGCGTGTCGCTCTCTCCCTCTCTCACAGTCAGCGTGTCGCTCTCTCCCTCTCTCACAGTCAGCGTGTCACTCTCTCCCTCTCTCACAGTCAGCTTGTCACTCTCTCCCTCTCTCACAGGCAGCGTGTCACTCTCTCCCTCTCTCGCAGTCAGCGTGTCGCTCTCTCCCTCTCTCACAGTCAGCGTGTCACTCTCTCCCTCTCTCACAGTCAGCTTGTCACTCTCTCCCTCTCTCACAGTCAGCGTGTCACTCTCTCTCTCTCTCGCAGTCAGCGTGTCGCTCTCTCCCTCTCGCAGTCAGCGTGTCGCTCTCTCCCTCTCTCGCAGTCAGCGTGTCGCTCTCTCCATCTCTCGCACTCAGCGTGTCGCTCTCTCCCTCTCTCATAGTCAGCGTGTCGCTCACTCCCTCTCTCGCAGTCAACGTGTCGCTCTCTCCCTCTCTCGCAGTCAGCGTGTCGCTCTCTCCCTCTCTCGCAGTCAGCGTGTCGCTCTCTCCCTCTCTCGCAGTCAGCGTGTCGCTCTCTCCCTCTCTCGCAGTCAGCGTGTCGCTCTCTCCCTCTCTCGCAGTTCGCGTGTCCCCCTCTCCCTCTCTCGCAGTCAGCGTGTCGCACTCTCCCTCTCTCGCAGTCAGCGTGTCGCTCTCTCCCTCTCTCGCAGTCAGCGTGTCGCTCTCTCCCTCTCTCGCAGTCAGCGTGTCGCTCTCTCCCTCACTCGCAGTCAGCGTGTCGCTCTCTCCCTCTCTCGCAGTCAGCGTGTCGCTCTCTCCCTCACTCGCAGTCAGCGTGTCGCTCTCTCCCTCTCTCGCAGTTAGCGTGTCGCTCTCTCCCTCTCTCGCAGTCAGCGTGTCGCACTCTCCCTCTCTCACAGTCAGCGTGTCGCTCTCTCCCTCTCTCACAGTCAGCGTGTCGCACTCTCTCCATCTCTCGCAGTCAGCGTGTCGCTCTCTCTCCATCTCTCGCAGTCAGCGTGTCGTACTCTCCCTCTTTCACAGTCAGCGTGTCACTCTCTCCCTCTCTCGCAGTCAGCGTGACACTCTCACAGTCAGCGTGTCGCTCTCTCTCTCTCGCAGTCAGCGTGTCGTACTCTCCCTCTTTCACAGTCAGCGTGTCACTCTCTCCCTCTCTCGCAGTCAGCGTCTCACTCTCTCTCTCTCTCTCACAGTCAGCGTGTCCCTCTCTCTCTCTCTCGTAGTCAGCGTGTCGCTCTCGCCCTCTCTCGCAGTCAGCGTGTCGCTCTCTCCCTCTCTCCCAGTCAGCGTGTCCCCTTCTCCCACTCTCGCAGTCAGCGTGTCACTCTCTCTCTCTCTCGCAGTCAGCGTGTCGCTCTCTCCCTCTCTCACAGTCAGCGTGTCGCTCTCTCCCTCTCTCACAGTCAGCGTGTCGCTCTCTCCTTCTCTCACAGTCAGCGTGTCGCTCTCTCCCTCTCTCGCAGTCAGCGTGTCACTCTCTCCCTCTCTCGCAGTCAGCGTGCGCTCTCTCCCTCTCTCGCAGTCAGCGTGTCGATCTCGCCCTCTCTCGCAGTCAGCGTCTCGCTCTCTCTCCCGCAGTCAGCGTGTCGCTCTCTCCCTCTCTCGCAGTCAGCGTGTCGCTCTCTCCCTCTCTCGCAGTCAGCGTGTCACTGTCTCCCTCTCGCGCAGTCAGCGTGTCCCTCTCTCGCAGTCAGCGTGTCGCTCTCTCCCTCTCTCGCAGTCAGCGTGTCGCTCTCTCCCTCTCTCACAGTCAGCGTGTCGCTCTCTCCCTCTCTCACAGTCAGCGTGTTGCTCTCTCCCTCTCTCACAGTCAGCGTGTCGCTCTCTCCCTCTCTCACAGTCAGCGTGTCGCTCTCTCCCTCTCTCACAGTCAGCGTGTCGCTCTCTCCCTCTCTCACAGTCAGCGTGTCACTCTCTCCCTCTCTCACAGTCAGCTTGTC
Organism: Chiloscyllium plagiosum; assembly: GCF_037043375.1. Classification (NCBI taxonomy): domain Eukaryota; kingdom Metazoa; phylum Chordata; class Chondrichthyes; order Orectolobiformes; family Hemiscylliidae; genus Chiloscyllium; species Chiloscyllium plagiosum. The sequence goes on along the minus strand of NW_028270226.1, from coordinate 261,313 downwards.
ACTCTCTCCCTCTCTCACAGGCAGCGTGTCACTCTCTCCCTCTCTCGCAGTCAGCGTGTCGCTCTCTCCCTCTCTCACAGTCAGCGTGTCACTCTCTCCCTCTCTCACAGTCAGCTTGTCACTCTCTCCCTCTCTCACAGTCAGCGTGTCACTCTCTCTCTCTCTCGCAGTCAGCGTGTCGCTCTCTCCCTCTCGCAGTCAGCGTGTCGCTCTCTCCCTCTCTCGCAGTCAGCGTGTCGCTCTCTCCATCTCTCGCACTCAGCGTGTCGCTCTCTCCCTCTCTCATAGTCAGCGTGTCGCTCACTCCCTCTCTCGCAGTCAACGTGTCGCTCTCTCCCTCTCTCGCAGTCAGCGTGTCGCTCTCTCCCTCTCTCGCAGTCAGCGTGTCGCTCTCTCCCTCTCTCGCAGTCAGCGTGTCGCTCTCTCCCTCTCTCGCAGTCAGCGTGTCGCTCTCTCCCTCTCTCGCAGTTCGCGTGTCCCCCTCTCCCTCTCTCGCAGTCAGCGTGTCGCACTCTCCCTCTCTCGCAGTCAGCGTGTCGCTCTCTCCCTCTCTCGCAGTCAGCGTGTCGCTCTCTCCCTCTCTCGCAGTCAGCGTGTCGCTCTCTCCCTCACTCGCAGTCAGCGTGTCGCTCTCTCCCTCTCTCGCAGTCAGCGTGTCGCTCTCTCCCTCACTCGCAGTCAGCGTGTCGCTCTCTCCCTCTCTCGCAGTTAGCGTGTCGCTCTCTCCCTCTCTCGCAGTCAGCGTGTCGCACTCTCCCTCTCTCACAGTCAGCGTGTCGCTCTCTCCCTCTCTCACAGTCAGCGTGTCGCACTCTCTCCATCTCTCGCAGTCAGCGTGTCGCTCTCTCTCCATCTCTCGCAGTCAGCGTGTCGTACTCTCCCTCTTTCACAGTCAGCGTGTCACTCTCTCCCTCTCTCGCAGTCAGCGTGACACTCTCACAGTCAGCGTGTCGCTCTCTCTCTCTCGCAGTCAGCGTGTCGTACTCTCCCTCTTTCACAGTCAGCGTGTCACTCTCTCCCTCTCTCGCAGTCAGCGTCTCACTCTCTCTCTCTCTCTCACAGTCAGCGTGTCCCTCTCTCTCTCTCTCGTAGTCAGCGTGTCGCTCTCGCCCTCTCTCGCAGTCAGCGTGTCGCTCTCTCCCTCTCTCCCAGTCAGCGTGTCCCCTTCTCCCACTCTCGCAGTCAGCGTGTCACTCTCTCTCTCTCTCGCAGTCAGCGTGTCGCTCTCTCCCTCTCTCACAGTCAGCGTGTCGCTCTCTCCCTCTCTCACAGTCAGCGTGTCGCTCTCTCCTTCTCTCACAGTCAGCGTGTCGCTCTCTCCCTCTCTCGCAGTCAGCGTGTCACTCTCTCCCTCTCTCGCAGTCAGCGTGCGCTCTCTCCCTCTCTCGCAGTCAGCGTGTCGATCTCGCCCTCTCTCGCAGTCAGCGTCTCGCTCTCTCTCCCGCAGTCAGCGTGTCGCTCTCTCCCTCTCTCACAGTCAGCGTGTCGGTCTCTCTCTCTCTCGCAGTCAGCGTGTCCCTCTCTCTCTCTCTCGTAGTCAGCGTGTCGCTCTCGCCCTCTCTCGCAGTCAGCGTGTCGCTCTCTCCCTCTCTCCCAGTCAGCGTGTCCCCTTCTCCCACTCTCGCAGTCAGCGTGTCACTCTCTCTCTCTCTCGCAGTCAGCGTGTCGCTCTCTCCCTCTCTCGCAGTCAGCGTGTCGCTCTCTCCCTCTCTCACAGTCAGCGTGTCGCTCTCGCCCTCTCTCGCAGTCAGCGTGTCGCTCTCTCCCTCTCTCCCAGTCAGCGTGTCCCCTTCTCCCACTCTCGCAGTCAGCGTGTCACTCTCTCTCTCTCTCGTAGTCAGCGTGTCGCTCTCTCCCTCTCTCGCAGTCAGCGTGTCGCTCTCTCCCTCTCTCACAGTCAGCGTGTCGCTCTCTCCCTCTCTCACAGTCAGCGTGTCCCGCTCTCCCTCTCTCGCAGTTAGCGTGTCGCTCTCTCCCTCTCTCGCAGTCAGCGTGTCGCACTCTCCCTCTCTCGCAGTCAGCGTGTCGCTCTCTCTCTCTCTCTCTCTCGCAGTCAGCGTGTCGCTCTCTCCCTCTCACACAGTCAGTATGTTACTCTCTCCCTCTCTCGCAGTCAGCGTGTCGCTCTCTCCCTCTCTCGCAGTCTGCGTGTCCCCCTCTCCCTCTCTCGCAGACAGCGTATCCCCCTCTCCCTCTCTCGCATTCAGCGTGTCGCTCTCTCCCTCTCTCACAGTCAGCGTGTCGCACTCTCCCTCTCTCGCAGTCAGCGTGTCGCACTCTCCCTCTCTCGCAGTCAGCGTGTCACTCTCTCCCTCTCTCACAGTCAGCGTGTCGCTCTCTCCCGCTCTCGCAGTCAGCGTGTCACTCTCTCTCCCTCTCTCACAGTCAGCGTGTCGCTCTCTCTCTCTCACAGTCAGCGTGTCACTCTCTCCCTCTCTCACAGTCAGCGTGTCGCTCTCCCTCTCTCACAGTCAGCGTGTCACTCTCTCCCTCTCTCACAGTCAGCTTGTCACTCTATCCCTCTCTCACAGGCAGCGTGTCACTCTCTCCCTCTCTCGCAGTCAGCGTGTCGCTCTCTCCCTCTCTCACAGTCAGCGTGTCACTCTCTCCCTCTCTCACAGTCAGCGTGTCACTCTCTCCCTCTCTCTCGCAGTCAGCATGTCGCTGTCTCCCTCTCTCGCAGTCAGCGTGTCGCTCTCTCACTCTCTCACAGTCAGCTTGTCACTCTCTCTCTCTCTCGCAGTCAACGTGTCGCTCTCTCCCTCTCTCCTAGTCAGCATGTCGCTCTCTCCCTCTCGCAGTCAGCGTGTCGCTCTCTCACCCTCTCTCACAGTCAGCGTGTCACTCTCTCCCTCTCTCGCAGTCAGCATGTCACTCTCTCCCTCTCTCGCAGTCAGCGTGTCGCTCTCTCACCCTCTCTCACAGTCAGCGTGTCACTCTCTCCCTCTCTCGCAGTCAGCGCGTCGCTCTCTCCCTCTCTCGCAGTCAGCGTGTCGCACTCTCCCTCTCTCGCAGTCAGCGTGTCGCTCTCTCCCTCTCTCGCAGTCAGCGTGTCGCTCTCTCCCTCTCTCGCAGTCAGCGTGTCACTGTCTCCCTCTCGCGCAGTCAGCGTGTCCCTCTCTCGCAGTCAGCGTGTCGCTCTCTCCCTCTCTCACAGTCAGCGTGTCGCTCTCTCCCTCTCTCACAGTCAGCGTGTCGCTCTCTCCCTCTCTCACAGTCAGCGTGTTGCTCTCTCCCTCTCTCACAGTCAGCGTGTCGCTCTCTCCCTCTCTCACAGTCAGCGTGTCGCTCTCTCCCTCTCTCACAGTCAGCGTGTCACTCTCTCCCTCTCTCACAGTCAGCGTGTCGCTCTCACCCTCTCTCACAGTCAGTGTGTCGCTCTCTCCCTCTCTCACAGTCAGCGTGTTGCTCTCTCCCTCTCTCGCAGTCAGCGTGTCGCTCTCTCCCTCTCTCGCAGTCAGCTTGTCACTCTCTCCCTCTCTCACAGGCAGCGTGTCACTCTCTCCCTTCCTCGCAGTCAGCTTGTCACTCTCTCCCTCTCTCACAGGCAGCGTGTCACTCTCTCCCTTTCTCGCAGTCAGCGTGTCGCTCTCTCCCTCTCTCACAGTCAGCGTGTCACTCTCTCCCTCTCTCACAGTCAGCTTGTCACTCTCTCCCTCTCTCACAGTCAGCGTGTCACTCTCTCTCTCTCTCGCAGTCAGCGTGTCGCTCTCTCCCTCTCGCAGTCAGCGTGTCGCTCTCTCCCTCTCTCGCAGTCAGCGTGTCGCTCTCTCCATCTCTCGCAGTCAGCGTGTCGCTCTCTCCCTCTCTCATAGTCAGCGTGTCGCTCACTCCCTCTCTCGCAGTCAGCGTGTCGCTCTCTCCCTCTCTCGCAGTCAGCGTGTCGCTCTCTCCCTCTCTCGCAGTCAGCGTGTCGCTCTCTCCATCTCTCGCACTCAGCGTGTCGCTCTCTCCCTCTCTCATAGTCAGCGTGTCGCTCTCTCCCTCTCTCGCAGTCAGCGTGTCCCCCTCTCCCTCTCTCGCAGTCAGCGTGTCGCTCTCTCCCTCTCTCGCAGTCAGCGTGTCGCTCTCTCCCTCTCTCGCAGTCAGCGTGTCGCACTCTCCCTCTCTCGCAGTCAGCGTGTCGCTCTCTCCCTCTCTCACAGTCAGCGTGTCGCTCTCTCCCTCTCTCGCAGTCAGCGTGTCGCTCTCTCCCTCTCTCGCAGTCAGCGTGTCGCTCTCTCCCTCTCTCGCAGTCAGCGTGTCGCTCTCTCCCTCTCTCGCAGTCAGCGTGTCGCTCTCTCCCTCTCTCGCAGTCAGCGTGTCGCTCTCTCCCTCTCTCGCAGTCAACGTGTCCCCCTCTCCCTCTCTCGCAGTCAGCGTGTCGCTCTCTCCGTCTCTCGCAGTCAGCGTGTCGCTCTCTCCCTCTCTCGCAGTCAGCGTGTCGCTCTCTCCCTCTCTCACAGTCAGCGTGTCGCTCTCTCCCTCTCTCGCAGTCAGCGTGTCGCTCTCTCCCTCTCTCGCAGTCAACGTGTCCCCCTCTCCCTCTCTCGCAGTCAGCGTGTCGCTCTCTCCCTCTCTCACAGTCAGCGTGTCGCTCTCTCCCTCTCTCGCAGTCAGCGTGTCGCTCTCTCCCTCTCTCACAGTCAGCATGTCGCTCTCTCCCTCTCTCGCAGTCAGCGTGTCGCTCTCTCCCTCTCTCGCAGTCAGCGTGTCGCTCTCTCCCTCTCTCGCAGTCAGCATGTCGGTCTCTCCCTCTCTCGCAGTTAGCGTGTCCCCCTCTCCCTCTCTCGCAGTCAGCGTGTCGCTCTCGCTCTCTCTCGCAGGCAGCGTGTCACTCTCTCCCTCTCTCGCAGTCAGCGTGTCGCTCTCTCACCCTCTCTCACAGTCAGCGTGTCGCTCTCTCCCTCTCTCGCAGTCAGCATGTCACTCTCTCCCTCTCTCGCAGTCAGCGCGTCGCTCTCTCCCTCTCTCGCAGTCAGCGTGTCGCTCTCTCCCTCTCTCGCAGTCAGTGTGTCACTGTCTCCCTCTCTCGCAGTCCGCGTGTCCCTCTCTCGCAGTCAGCGTGTCGCTCTCTCCCTCTCTCGCAGTCAGTGTGTCGCTCTTTCTCTCCCTCTCTCACAGTCAGCGTGTCACTGTCTCCCTCTCGCGCAGTCAGCGTGTCCCTCTCTCGCAGTCAGCGTGTCGCTCTCTCCCTCTCTCACAGTCAGCGTGTCGCACTCTCCCTCTCTCACAGTCAGCGTGTCGCTCTCTCCCTCTCTCACAGTCAGCGTGTCTCTCTCTCCCTCTCACAGTCAGCGTGTCGCTCTCTCCCTCTCTCACAGTCAGCGTGTCGCTCTCTCCCTCTCTCACAGTCAGCGTGTCGCTCTCTCCCTCTCTCGCAGTCAGCGTGTCGCTCTCTCCCTCTCTCGCAGTCAGCGTGTCGCTCTCTCCCTCTCTCGCAGTTAGCGTGTCCCCCTCTCCCTCTCTCGCAGTCAGCGTGTCGCTCTCTCCCTCTCTCGCAGTCAGCGTGTCGCTCTCTCCCTCTCTCACAGTGTCGCTCTCTCCCTCTCTCACAGTGTCACTCTCTCCCTCTCTCACAGTCAGCGTGTCGCTCTCTCCCTCTCTCACAGTGTCGCTCTCTCCCTCTCTCACAGTGTCGCTCTCTCCCTCTCTCACAGTGTCGCTCTCTCCCTCTCTCACAGTGTCGCTCTCTCCCTCTCTCACAGTGTCGCTCTCTCCCTCTCTCACAGTGTCGCTCTCTCGCTCTCTCACAGTCAGCGTGTCGCTCTCTCCCTCTCTCACAGTCAGCGTGTCACTCTCTCCCTCTCTCACAGTCAGCGTGTCACTCTCTCCCTCTCTCACAGTCAGCGTGTCGCTCTCTCCCTCTCTCACAGTGTCGCTCTCTCCCTCTCTCACAGTGTCACTCTCTCCCTCTCTCGCAGGCAGCGTGTCGCTCTCTCCCTCTCTCACAGTGTCGCTCTCTCCCTCTCTCACAGTGTCACTCTCTCCCTCTCTCACAGTCAGCGTGTCGCTCTCTCCCTGTCTCACAGTGTCGCTCTCTCCCTCTCTCACAGTGTCACTCTCTCCCTCTCTCACAGTCAGCGTGTCGCTCTCTCCCTCTCTCGCAGTCAGCGTGTCGCTCTCTCCCTCTCTCACAGTCAGCGTGTCACTCTCTCCCTCTCTCGCAGGCAGCGTGTCACTCTCTCCCTCTCTCGCAGTCAGCGTGTCGCTCTCCCCCTCTCTCGCAGTCAGCATGTCGCTCTCTCCCTCTCTCGCAGTTAACGTGTCCCCCTCTCCCTCTCTCGCAGTCAGCGTGTCGCTCTCGCTCTCTCTCGCAGGCAGCGTGTCACTCTCTCCCTCTCTCACAGTCAGCGTGTCGCTCTCTCCCTCTCTCACAGTCAGCGTGTCGCACTCTCCCTCTCTCACAGTCAGCGTGTCGCTCTCTCCCTCTCTCACAGTCAGCGTGTCGCTCTCTCCCTCTCTCACAGTCAGCGTGTCGCTCTCTCCCTCTCTCACAGTCAGCGTGTCGCTCTCTCCCTCTCTCACAGTCAGCGTGTCGCTCTCGCTCTCTCTCGCAGGCAGCGTGTCACTCTCTCCCTCTCTCACAGTCAGCGTGTCGCTCTCTCCCTCTCTCACAGTCAGCGTGTCGCACTCTCCCTCTCTCACAGTCAGCGTGTCGCTCTCTCCCTCTCTCACAGTCAGCGTGTCGCTCTCTCCCTCTCTCACAGTCAGCGTGTCGCTCTCTCCCTCTCTCACAGTCAGCGTGTCACTCTCTCCCTCTCTCACAGTCAGCTTGTCACTCTCTCCCTCTCTCACAGTCAGCGTGTCCCCCTCTCCCTCTCTCGCAGTCAGCGTGTCACTCTCTGTCTCTCACAGTCAGCGTGTCGCTCACTCCCTCACTCGCAGTCAGCGTGTCGCTCTCTCCCTCTCTCGCAGTTAGCGTGTCCCCCTCTCCCTCTCTCGCAGTCAGCGTGTCCCCCTCTCCCTCTCTCGCAGTCAGCGTGTCGCTCTCTCCCTCTCTCGCAGTCAGCGTGTCGCTCTCTCCCTCTCTCGCAGTCAGCGTGTCGCTCTCTCCCTCTCTCGCAGTCAGCGTGTCGCTCTCTCCCTCTCTCGCAGTCAGCGTGTCGCTCTCTCCCTCTCTCGCAGTCAGCGTGTCGCTCTCTCCCTCTCTCGCAGTCAGCGTGTCCCCCTCTCCCTCTCTCGCAGTCAGCGTGTCGCTCTCTCCCTCTCTCGCAGTCAGCGTGTCGCTCTCTCCCTCTCTCACAGTCAGCGCGTCGCTCTCTCCCTCTCTCACAGTCAGCGCGTCGCTCTCTCCCTCTCTCGCAGTCAGCGTGTCGCTCTCTCCCTCTCTCGCAGTCAGTGTGTCACTGTCTCCCTCTCTCGCAGTCCGCGTGTCCCTCTCTCGCAGTCAGCGTGTCGCTCTCTCCCTCTCTCGCAGTCAGTGTGTCGCTCTTTCTCTCCCTCTCTCACAGTCAGCGTGTCACTGTCTCCCTCTCGCGCAGTCAGCGTGTCCCTCTCTCCCTCTCTCACAGTCAGCGCGTCGCTCTCTCCCTCTCTCGCAGTCAGCGTGTCGCTCTCTCCCTCTCTCGCAGTCAGCGTGTCACTCTCTCCCTCTCTCACAGTCAGCGTGTCGCTCTCTCCCTCTCACAGTCAGCGTGTCGCTCTCTCCCTCTCTCACAGTCAGCGTGTCGCTCTCTCCCTCTCTCACAGTCAGCGTGTCGCTCTCTCCCTCTCTCACAGTCAGCGTGTCGCTCTCTCCCTCTCTCACAGTCAGCGTGTCGCTCTCTCCCTCTCTCGCAGTCAGCGTGTCGCTCTCTCCCTCTCTCACAGTCAGCGTGTCGCTCTCTCCCTCTCTCGCAGTCAGCGTGTCGCTCTCTCCCTCTCTCGCAGTCAGCGTGTCGCTCTCTCCCTCTCTCCCAGTCAGCGTGTCGCTCTCTCCCTCTCTCGCAGTCAGCGTGTCGCTCTCTCCCTCTCTCGCAGTTAGCGTGTCCCCCTCTCCCTCTCTCGCAGTCAGCGTGTCGCTCTCTCCCTCTCTCGCAGTCAGCGTGTCGCTCTCTCCCTCTCTCACAGTGTCGCTCTCTCCCTCTCTCACAGTGTCACTCTCTCCCTCTCTCACAGTCAGCGTGTCGCTCTCTCCCTCTCTCACAGTGTCGCTCTCTCCCTCTCTCACAGTGTCGCTCTCTCCCTCTCTCACAGTGTCGCTCTCTCCCTCTCTCACAGTGTCGCTCGCTCCCTCTCTCACAGTGTCGCTCTCTCCCTCTCTCACAGTGTCGCTCTCTCCCTCTCTCACAGTGTCGCTCTCTCCCTCTCTCACAGTCAGCGTGTCGCTCTCTCCCTCTCTCACAGTCAGCGTGTCGCTCTCTCCCTCTCTCACAGTCAGCGTGTCGCTCTCTCCCTCTCTCACAGTCAGCGTGTCGCTCTCTCCCTCTCTCGCAGTCAGCGTGTCGCTCTCTCCCTCTCTCACAGTCAGCGTGTCGCTCTCTCCCTCTCTCGCAGTCAGCGTGTCGCTCTCTCCCTCTCTCGCAGTCAGCGTGTCGCTCTCTCCCTCTCTCACAGTCAGCGTGTCGCTCTCTCCCTCTCTCACAGTCAGCGTGTCGCTCTCTCCCTCTCTCACAGTCAGCGTGTCGCTCTCTCCCTCTCTCACAGTCAGCGTGTCACTCTCTCCCTCTCTCACAGTCAGCGTGTCGCTCTCTCCCTCTCTCACAGTGTCGCTCTCTCCCTCTCTCACAGTGTCACTCTCTCCCTCTCTCGCAGTCAGCGTGTTGCTCTCTCCCTCTCTCACAGTGTCGCTCTCTCCCTCTCTCACAGTGTCACTCTCTCCCTCTCTCACAGTCAGCGTGTCGCTCTCTCCCTGTCTCACAGTGTCGCTCTCTCCCTCTCTCACAGTGTCACTCTCTCCCTCTCTCACAGTCAGCGTGTCGCTCTCTCCCTCTCTCACAGTCAGCGTGTCGCTCTCTCCCTCTCTCACAGTCAGCGTGTCACTCTCTCCCTCTCTCGCAGGCAGCGTGTCACTCTCTCCCTCTCTCGCAGTCAGCGTGTCGCTCTCTCCCTCTCTCGCAGTCAGCATGTCGCTCTCTCCCTCTCTCGCAGTTAGCGTATCCCCCTCTCCCTCTCTCGCAGTCAGCGTGTCGCTCTCGCTCTCTCTCGCAGGCAGCGTGTCACTCTCTCCCTCTCTCACAGTCAGCGTGTCGCTCTCTCCCTCTCTCACAGTCAGCGTGTCGCACTCTCCCTCTCTCACAGTCAGCGTGTCGCTCTCTCCCTCTCTCACAGTCAGCGTGTCGCTCTCTCCCTCTCTCACAGTCAGCGTGTCGCTCTCTCCCTCTCTCACAGTCAGCGTGTCACTCTCTCCCTCTCTCACAGTCAGCTTGTCACTCTCTCCCTCTCTCCTAGTCAGCGTGTCGCTCTCTCCCTCTCTCGCAGTCAGCGTGTCGCTCTCTCCATCTCTCGCACTCAGCGTGTCGCTCTCTCCCTCTCTCATAGTCAGCGTGTCGCTCTCTCCCTCTCTCACAGTCAGCGTGTCACTCTCTCCCTCTCTCACAGTCAGCGTGTCGCCCTCTCCCTCTCTCACAGTCAACGTGTCGCTATCTCCCTCTCTCGCAGTCAGCGTGTCCCCCTCTCCCCCTCTCGCAGTCAGCGTGTCGCTCTCTCCCTCTCTCGCAGTCAGCGTGTCGCTCTCTCCCTCTCTCGCAGTCAGCGTGTCGCTCTCTCCCTCTCTCGCAGTCAGCGTGTCCCCCTCTCCCCCTCTCGCAGTCAGCGTGTCGCTCTCTCCCTCTCTCGCAGTCAGCGTGTCGCTCTCTCCCTCTCTCGCAGTCAGCGTGTCGCTCTCTCCCTCTCTCGCAGTCAGCGTGTCCCCCTCTCCCCCTCTCGCAGTCAGCGTGTCGCTCTCTCCCTCTGTCGCAGTCAGCGTGTCGCTCTATCTCCCTCTCTCGCAGTCAGCGTGTCCCCCTCTCCCCCTCTCGCAGTCAGCGTGTCGCTCTCTCCCTCTCTCGCAGTCAGCGTGTCGCTCTCTCCCTCTCTCGCAGTCGGCGTGTCGCTCTCTCCCTCTCTCGCAGTCAACGTGTCGCTATCTCCCTCTCTCGCAGTCAGCGTGTCCCCCTCTCCCCCTCTCGCAGTCAGCGTGTCGCTCTCTCCCTCTCTCGCAGTCAGCGTGTCGCTCTCTCCCTCTCTCGCAGTCAGCGTGTCGCTCTCTCCCTCTCTCACAGTGTCGCTCTCTCCCTCTCTCACAGTGTCGCTCTCTCCCTCTCTCACAGTCAGCGTGTCGCTCTCTCCCTCTCTCACAGTCAGCGTGTCGCTCTCTCCCTCTCTCACAGTCAGCGTGTCGCTCTCTCCCTCTCTCACAGTCAGCGTGTCGCTCTCTCCCTCTCTCGCAGTCAGCGTGTCGCTCTCTCCCTCTCTCACAGTCAGCGTGTCGCTCTCTCCCTCTCTCGCAGTCAGCGTGTCGCTCTCTCCCTCTCTCGCAGTCAGCGTGTCGCTCTCTCCCTCTCTCACAGTCAGCGTGTCGCTCTCTCCCTCTCTCACAGTCAGCGTGTCGCTCTCTCCCTCTCTCACAGTCAGCGTGTCGCTCTCTCCCTCTCTCACAGTCAGCGTGTCACTCTCTCCCTCTCTCACAGTCAGCGTGTCGCTCTCTCCCTCTCTCACAGTGTCGCTCTCTCCCTCTCTCACAGTGTCACTCTCTCCCTCTCTCGCAGTCAGCGTGTTGCTCTCTCCCTCTCTCACAGTGTCGCTCTCTCCCTCTCTCACAGTGTCACTCTCTCCCTCTCTCACAGTCAGCGTGTCGCTCTCTCCCTGTCTCACAGTGTCGCTCTCTCCCTCTCTCACAGTGTCACTCTCTCCCTCTCTCACAGTCAGCGTGTCGCTCTCTCCCTCTCTCACAGTCAGCGTGTCGCTCTCTCCCTCTCTCACAGTCAGCGTGTCACTCTCTCCCTCTCTCGCAGGCAGCGTGTCACTCTCTCCCTCTCTCGCAGTCAGCGTGTCGCTCTCTCCCTCTCTCGCAGTCAGCATGTCGCTCTCTCCCTCTCTCGCAGTTAGCGTATCCCCCTCTCCCTCTCTCGCAGTCAGCGTGTCGCTCTCGCTCTCTCTCGCAGGCAGCGTGTCACTCTCTCCCTCTCTCACAGTCAGCGTGTCGCTCTCTCCCTCTCTCACAGTCAGCGTGTCGCACTCTCCCTCTCTCACAGTCAGCGTGTCGCTCTCTCCCTCTCTCACAGTCAGCGTGTCGCTCTCTCCCTCTCTCACAGTCAGCGTGTCGCTCTCTCCCTCTCTCACAGTCAGCGTGTCACTCTCTCCCTCTCTCACAGTCAGCTTGTCACTCTCTCCCTCTCTCCTAGTCAGCGTGTCGCTCTCTCCCTCTCTCGCAGTCAGCGTGTCGCTCTCTCCATCTCTCGCACTCAGCGTGTCGCTCTCTCCCTCTCTCATAGTCAGCGTGTCGCTCTCTCCCTCTCTCACAGTCAGCGTGTCACTCTCTCCCTCTCTCACAGTCAGCGTGTCGCCCTCTCCCTCTCTCACAGTCAACGTGTCGCTATCTCCCTCTCTCGCAGTCAGCGTGTCCCCCTCTCCCCCTCTCGCAGTCAGCGTGTCGCTCTCTCCCTCTCTCGCAGTCAGCGTGTCGCTCTCTCCCTCTCTCGCAGTCAGCGTGTCGCTCTCTCCCTCTCTCGCAGTCAGCGTGTCCCCCTCTCCCCCTCTCGCAGTCAGCGTGTCGCTCTCTCCCTCTCTCGCAGTCAGCGTGTCGCTCTCTCCCTCTCTCGCAGTCAGCGTGTCGCTCTCTCCCTCTCTCGCAGTCAGCGTGTCCCCCTCTCCCCCTCTCGCAGTCAGCGTGTCGCTCTCTCCCTCTGTCGCAGTCAGCGTGTCGCTCTATCTCCCTCTCTCGCAGTCAGCGTGTCCCCCTCTCCCCCTCTCGCAGTCAGCGTGTCGCTCTCTCCCTCTCTCGCAGTCAGCGTGTCGCTCTCTCCCTCTCTCGCAGTCGGCGTGTCGCTCTCTCCCTCTCTCGCAGTCAACGTGTCGCTATCTCCCTCTCTCGCAGTCAGCGTGTCCCCCTCTCCCCCTCTCGCAGTCAGCGTGTCGCTCTCTCCCTCTCTCGCAGTCAGCGTGTCGCTCTCTCCCTCTCTCGCAGTCAGCGTGTCGCTCTCTCCCTCTCTCGCAGTTAGCGTGTCCCCCTCTCCCTCTCTCGCAGTCAGCGTGTCCCCCTCTCCCTCTCTCGCAGTCAGCGTGTCGCTCTCTCCCTCTCTCGCAGTCAGCGTGTCGCTCTCTCCCTCTCTCGCAGTCAGCGTGTCGCTCTCTCCCTCTCTCGCAGTCAGCGTGTCGCTCTCTCCCTCTCTCGCAGTCAGCGTGTCGCTCTCTCCCTCTCTCGCAGTCAGCGTGTCCCCCTCTCCCTCTCTCGCAGTCAGCGTGTCGCTCTCTCCCTCTCTCGCAGTCAGCGTGTCGCTCTCTCGCTCTCTCACAGTCAGCGTGTCGCTCTCTCCCTCTCTCACAGTCAGCGTGTCGCTCTCTCCCTCTCTTACAGTCAGCGTGTCGCTGTCTCCCTCTCTCACAGTCAGCGTGTCGCTCTCTCTCTCTCACTGTGTGTCACTCTCTCCCTCTCTCGCAGTCAGCGTCTCGCTCTCTCCCTCTCTTACAGTCAGCGTGTCGCTGTCTCCCTCTCTCACAGTCAGCGTGTCGCACTCTCCCTCTCTCACAGTCAGCGTGTCGCTCTCTCCCTCTCTCGCAGTCAGCGTGTCGCTCTCTCCCTCTCTCGCAGTTAGCGTGTCCCCCTCTCCCTCTCTCGCAGTCAGCGTGTCGCTCTCTCCCTCTCTCGCAGTCAGCGTGTCGCTCTCTCCCTCTCTCACAGTCAGCGTGTCGTTCTCTCCCTCTCTCGCAGTCAGCGTGTCGCTCTCTCCCTCTCTCACAGTCAGCGTGTCGCTCTCTCCCTCTCGCGCAGTCAGTGTGTCGCTGACTCTCTCTCTCTCTCGCAGTCAGCGTGTCGCTCTCTCCCTCTCTCGCAGTCAGCGTGTCGCTCTCTCCCTCTCTCACAGTCAGCGCGTCGCTCTCTCCCTCTCGCGCAGTCAGTGTGTCGCTGTCTCTCCCTCTCTCGCAGTCAGCGTGTCGCTCTCTCCCTCTCTCGCAGTCAGCGTGTCGTTCTCTCCCTCTCTCGCAGTCAGCGTGTCGCTCTCTCCCTCTCTCGCAGTCAGCGTGTCGCTCTCTCCCTCTCTCGCAGTCAGCGTGTCGCTCTCTCCCTCTCTCACAGTCAGCGTGTCGTTCTCTCCCTCTCTCACAGTTAGCGTGTCACTCTCTCCCTCTCTCACAGTCAGCGTGTCACTCTCTCCCTCTCTCGCAGTCAGCGTGTCCCGCTCTCCCTCTCTCGCAGTCAGCGTGTCACTCTCTCCTCTCTCGCAGTCAGCGTGTCACTCTCTCCCTCTCTCGCAGTCAGCGTGTCGCTCTCTCCCTCTCTCGCAGTCAGCGTGTCACTCTCTCCCTCTCTCGCAGTCAGCGTGTCGCTCTCTCTCTCTCTCGCAGTCAGCGTGTCACTCTCTCCCTCTCTCGCAGTCAGCGTGTCGCTCTCTCCCTCTCTCGCAGTCAGCGTGTCGCTCTCTCCTTCTCTCTCTCTCGCAGTCAGCGTGTCACTCTCTCCCTCTCTCTCTCTCTCGCAGTCAGCGTGTCGATCTCTCCCTCTCTCGCAGTCAGCGTGTCGCTCTCTCCCTCTCTCGCAGTCAGCGTGTCCCCCTCTCCCTCTCTCGCAGTCAGCATGTCGCTCTCTCCCTCTCTCGCAGTTAGCGTGTCCCCCTCTCCCTCTCTCGCAGTCAGCGTGTCGATCTCTCCCTCTCTCGCAGTCAGCGTGTCGCTCTCTCCCTCTCTCGCAGTCAGCATGTCGCTCTCTCCCTCTCTCGCAGTCAGCGTGTCCCCCTCTCCCTCTCTCGCAGTCAGCGTGTCGCTCTCTCTCTCTCTCGCAGTCAGCGTGTCACTCTCTCCTTTCTCGCAGTCAGCGTGTCGCTCTCTCTCTCGCTCGCAGTCAGCGTGTCGCTCTCTCTCTCTCTCGCAGTCAGCGTGTCGCTCTCTCTCTCTCTCGCAGTCAGCGTGTCGCTCTCTCCCTCTCACACAGCGTGTTGCTCTCTCCCTCTCACAGTCAGCGTGTCCCCCTCTCCCTCTCTCGCAGTCAGCGTGTCACTCTCTCCCTCTCTCGCAGTCAGCGTGTCACTCTCTCCCTCTCTCACAGTTAGCGTGTCGCTCTCTCTCTCTCTCGCAGTCAGGGTGTCACTCTCTCCACTCTCACAGTCAGCGTGTCGCTCTCTCCCTCTCTCGCAGTCAGCGTGTCACTCTCTCCCTCACTCGCAGTCAGCGTGTCGCACTCTCCCTCTCTCGCAGTCAGCGTGTCGCTCACTCCCTCTCTCGAAGTCAGCGTGTCGCTCTCTCCCTCTCTCACAGTCAGCGTGTCGCTCTCTCCCTCTCTCGCTGTCAGCGTGTCACTCTCTCCCTCTCTCGCAGTCAGCGTGTCGCTCTCTCCCTCTCTCACAGTCAGCGTGTCGCTCTCTCCCTCTCTCACAGTCAGCGTGTCGCTCTCTCCCTCTCTCGCAGTCAGCGTGTCGCTCTCTCCCTCTCTCGCAGTCAGAGTGTCGCTCTCTCCCTCTCTCACAGTCAGCGTGTCGCTCTCTCCCTCTCTCGCAGTCAGCGTGTCGCTCTCTCCCTCTCTCGCAGTCAACGTGTCGCTCTCTCCCTCTCTCGCTGTCAGCGTGTCACTCTCTCCCTCTCTCGCAGTCAGCGTGTCGCTCTCTCCCTCTCTCACAGTCAGCGTGTCGCTCTCTCCCTCTCTCGCAGTCAGCGTGTCGCTCTCTCCCTCTCTCACAGTCAGCGTGTCGCTCTCTCCCTCTCTCGCAGTCAGCATGTCGCTCTCTCCCTCTCTCGCAGTCAGCGTGTCGCTCTCTCACCCTCTCTCACAGTCAGCGTGTCGCTCTCTCCCTCTCTCGCAGTCAGCATGTCACTCTCTCCCTCTCTCGCAGTCAGCGCGTCGCTCTCTCCCTCTCTCGCAGTCAGCGTGTCGCTCTCTCCCTCTCTCGCAGTCAGTGTGTCACTGTCTCCCTCTCTCGCAGTCCGCGTGTCCCTCTCTCGCAGTCAGCGTGTCGCTCTCTCCCTCTCTCGCAGTCAGTGTGTCGCTCTTTCTCTCCCTCTCTCACAGTCAGCGTGTCACTGTCTCCCTCTCGCGCAGTCAGCGTGTCCCTCTCTCGCAGTCAGCGTGTCGCTCTCTCCCTCTCTCACAGTCAGCGTGTCGCACTCTCCCTCTCTCACAGTCAGCGTGTCGCTCTCTCCCTCTCTCACAGTCAGCGTGTCGCTCTCTCCCTCTCTCACAGTCAGCGTGTCGCTCTCTCCCTCTCTCGCAGTCAGCGTGTCGCTCTCTCCCTCTCTCCCAGTCAGCGTGTCGCTCTCTCCCTCTCTCGCAGTCAGCGTGTCGCTCTCTCCCTCTCTCACAGTCAGCGTGTCGCACTCTCCCTCTCTCACAGTCAGCGTGTCGCTCTCTCCCTCTCTCACAGTCAGCGTGTCGCTCTCTCCCTCTCACAGTCAGCGTGTCGCTCTCTCCCTCTCTCACAGTCAGCGTGTCGCTCTCTCCCTCTCTCACAGTCAGCGTGTCGCTCTCTCCCTCTCTCACAGTCAGCGTGTCGCTCTCTCCCTCTCTCACAGTCAGCGTGTCGCTCTCTCCCTCTCTCGCAGTCAGCGTGTCGCTCTCTCCCTCTCTCGCAGTCAGCGTGTCGCTCTCTCCCTCTCTCGCAGTTAGCGTGTCCCCCTCTCCCTCTCTCGCAGTCAGCGTGTCGCTCTCTCCCTCTCTCGCAGTCAGCGTGTCGCTCTCTCCCTCTCTCACAGTGTCGCTCTCTCCCTCTCTCACAGTGTCACTCTCTCCCTCTCTCACAGTCAGCGTGTCGCTCTCTCCCTCTCTCACAGTGTCGCTCTCTCCCTCTCTCACAGTGTCGCTCTCTCCCTCTCTCACAGTGTCGCTCTCTCCCTCTCTCACAGTGTCGCTCTCTCCCTCTCTCACAGTCAGCGTGTCGCACTCTCCCTCTCTCACAGTCAGCGTGTCGCTCTCTCCCTCTCTCGCAGTCAGCGTGTCACTCTCTCCCTCACTCGCAGTCAGCGTGTCGCACTCTCCCTCTCTCACAATCAGCGTGTCGCTCTCTCCCTCTCTCGCAGTCAGCGTGTCTCTCTCTCCCTCTCTCGCAGTCAGCGTGTCCCCCCTCCCTCTCTGGCAGTCAGCGTGTCACTCTCTCCCTCACTCGCAGTCAGCGTGTCGCTCTCTCCCTCTCTCGCAGTCAGCGTGTCGCACTCTCCCTCTCTCAGTCAGCGTGTCACTCTCTCCCTCTCTCGCACTCAGCGTGTCGCTCTCTCCCTCTCTCGCAGTCAGTGTGTCGTTCTCTCTCTCTCTCTCTCTCTCTCTCACAGTCAGCGTGTCCCCCTCTCCCTCTCTCGCAGTCAGCGTGTCCCCCTCTCCCTCTCTCGCAGTCAGCGTGTCACTCTCTCCCTCTCTCACAGTTAGCGTGTCGCTCTCTCCCTCTCTCGCAGTCAGTGTGTCACTCTCTCCTCTCTCACAGTCAGCGTGTCGCTCTCTCCCTCTCTCGCAGTCAGCGTGTCGCTCTCTCCCTCTCTCGCAGTCAGCGTGTCACTCTCTCCTCTCTCGCAGTCAGCGTGTCGCTCTCTCCCTCTCTCGCAGTCAGCGTGTCACTCTCTCCTCTCTCACAGTCAGCGTGTCGCTCTCTCCCTCTCTCGCAGTCAGCGTGTCACTCTCTCCCTCACTCGCAGTCAGCGTGTCGCACTCTCCTCTCTCGCAGTCAGCGTGTCGCTCTCTCCCTCTCTCGCAGTCAGCGTGTCACTCTCTCCTCTCTCACAGTCAGCGTGTCGCTCTCTCCCTCTCTCGCAGTCAGCGTGTCACTCTCTCCCTCACTCGCAGTCAGCGTGTCGCACTCTCCCTCTCTCACAGTCAGCGTGTCGCTCTCTCCCTCTCTCACAGTCAGCGTGTCGCTCTCTCCCTCTCTCGCAGTCAGCGGGTCGCACTCTCCCTCTCTCAGTCAGCGTGTCACTCTCTCCCTCTCTCGCAGTCAGCGTGTCACTCTCTCCCTCTCTCGCACTCAGCGTGTCGCTCTCTCCCTCTCGCGCAGTCAGTGTGTCGCTCTCTCTCTCTCTCTCTCTCTCGCAGTCAGCGTGTCGCTCTCTCCCTCTCTCGCAGTCAGTGTGTCGCTCTCTCTCTCTCTCTCTCTCCCTCTCTCGCAGTCAGCGTGTCGCTCTCTCCCTCTCTCGCAGTCAGCGTGTCGCTCTCTCTCTCTCTCACAGTCAGCGTGTCGCTCTCTCCCTCTCTCGCAGTGCGTGTCGCTCTCTCCCTCTCTCACAGTCAGCGTCTCGCTCTCTCTCTCTCGCAGTCAGCGTGTCACTCTCTCCCTCTCTCGCAGTCAGCGTGTCGCTCTCTCCCTCTCTCGCAGTCAGCGTGTCGCTCTCTCCCTCTCGCGCAGTCAGTGTGTCGCTCTCTCTCTCTCTCTCTCTCTCGCAGTCAGCGTGTCGCTCTCTCCCTCTCTCGCAGTCAGTGTGTCGCTCTCTCTCTCTCTCTCTCTCTCTCTCTCTCTCTCGCAGTCAGCGTGTCGCTCTCTCACTCACTCTCAGTCAGCGTGTCCCCCTCTCCCCCTCTCGCAGTCAGCGTGTCGCTCTCTCCCTCTCTCGCGGTCAGCGTGTCGCTCTCTCCCTCTCTCGCAGTCAGCGTGTCCCCCTCTCCCCCTCTCGCAGTCAGCGTGTCCCCCCTCCCCCTCTCGCAGTCAGCGTGTCGCTCTCTCCCTCTCTCGCAGTCAGCGTGTCGCTCTCTCCCTCTCTCGCAGTCAGCGTGTCGCTCTCTCCCTCTCTCGCAGTCAGCGTGTCGCTCTCTCCCTCTCTCACAGTCAGTGTGTCGCTCTCTCCCTCTCTCGCAGTCAGCGTGTCGCTCTCTCTCTCTCTCACAGTCAGCGTGTCGCTCTCTCCCTCTCTCGCAGTCAGCGTGTCGCTCTCTCCCTCTCTCACAGTGCGTGTCGCTCTCTCCCTCTCTCACAGTCAGCGTCTCGCTCTCTCTCTCTCGCAGTCAGCGTGTCACTCTCTCCCTCTCTCGCAGTCAGCGTGTCGCTCTCTCCCTCTCTCGCAGTCAGCGTGTCACTCTCTCCCTCACTCGCAGTCAGCGTGTCGCTCTCTCCCTCTCTCGCAGTCAGCGTGTCGCACTCTCTCTCTCTCACAGTCAGCGTGTCGCTCTCTCTCCCTCTCTCGCAGACAGCGTGTCACTCTCTCCCTCACTCGCAGTCAGCGTGTCACTCTCTCCCTCACTCGCAGTCAGCGTGTCGCACTCTCCCTCTCTCGCAGTCAGCGTGTCGCACTCTCCCACTCTCGCAGTCAGCGTGTCACTCTCTCCCTCTCTCACAGTCAGCGTGTCGCTCTCTCCCTCTCTCACAGTCAGCGTGTCGCTCTCTCCCTCTCTCGCAGTCAGCGTGTCGCTCTCTCCCTCTCTCGCAGTCAGCGTGTCGCTCTCTCCCTCTCTCGCAGTCAGCGTGTCGCTCTCTCCCTCTCTCACAGTCAGCGTGTCGCTCTCTCCCTCTCTCACAGTCAGCGTGTCACTCTCTCCCTCTCTCACAGTCAGCGTGTCGCTCTCTCCCTCTCTCACAGTCAGCGTGTCGCACTCTCCCTCTCTTGCAGTCAGCGTGTCACTCTCTCCCTCTCTCACAGTCAGCGTGTCGCTCTCTCCCTCTCTCACAGTCAACGTGTCGCTCTCTCCCTCTCTCGCAGTCAGCGTGTCGCTCTCTCCCTCTCGCAGTCAGCGTGTCGCTCTCTCCCTCTCTCGCAGTCAGCGTGTCGCTCTCTCCATCTCTCGCAGTCAGCGTGTCGCTCTCTCTCTCTCTCGCAGTCAGCGTGTCACTCTCTCCCTCTCTCACAGTCAGCGTGTCGCTCTCTCTCCCTCTCTCGCAGTCAGCGTGTCGCTCTCTCAATCTCTCGCAGTCAGCGTGTCGCTCTCTCCCTCTCTCGCAGTCAGCGTGTCCCCCCTCCCTCTCTGGCAGTCAGCGTGTCACTCTCTCCCTCTCTCGCAGTCAGCGTGTCGCTCTCTCCCTCTCTCGCAGTCAGCGTGTCACTCTCTCCCTCACTCGCAGTCAGCGTGTCGCACTCTCCCTCTCTCACAATCAGCGTGTCGCTCTCTCCCTCTCTCGCAGTCAGCGTGTCGCACTCTCCCTCTCTCAGTCAGCGTGTCACTCTCTCCCTCTCTCGCACTCAGCGTGTCGCTCTCTCCCTCTCGCGCAGTCAGTGTGTCGCTCTCTCTCTCTCTCTCTCTCTCGCAGTCAGCGTGTCGCTCTCTCCCTCTCTCGCAGTCAGTGTGTCGCTCTCTCTCTCTCTCTCTCTCTCTCACAGTCAGCGTGTCCCCCTCTCCCTCTCTCGCAGTCAGCGTGTCACTCTCTCCCTCTCTCACAGTTAGCGTGTCGCTCTCTCCCTCTCTCGCAGTCAGTGTGTCACTCTCTCCTCTCTCACAGTCAGCGTGTCGCTCTCTCCCTCTCTCGCAGTCAGCGTGTCACTCTCTCCTCTCTCGCAGTCAGCGTGTCGCTCTCTCCCTCTCTCGCAGTCAGCGTGTCACTCTCTCCTCTCTCACAGTCAGCGTGTCGCTCTCTCCCTCTCTCGCAGTCAGCGTGTCACTCTCTCCCTCACTCGCAGTCAGCGTGTCGCACTCTCCCTCTCTCACAGTCAGCGTGTCGCTCTCTCCCTCTCTCACAGTCAGCGTGTCGCTCTCTCCCTCTCTCGCAGTCAGCGGGTCGCACTCTCCCTCTCTCAGTCAGCGTGTCACTCTCTCCCTCTCTCGCAGTCAGCGTGTCACTCTCTCCCTCTCTCGCACTCAGCGTGTCGCTCTCTCCCTCTCGCGCAGTCAGTGTGTCGCTCTCTCTCTCTCTCTCTCTCTCGCAGTCAGCGTGTCACTCTCTCCCTCACTCGCAGTCAGCGTGTCGCACTCTCCCTCTCTCACAATCAGCGTGTCGCTCTCTCCCTCTCTCGCAGTCAGCGTGTCGCACTCTCCCTCTCTCAGTCAGTGTGTCACTCTCTCCCTCTCTCGCACTCAGCGTGTCGCTCTCTCCCTCTCGCGCAGTCAGTGTGTCGCTCTCTCTCTCTCTCTCTCTCTCGCAGTCAGCGTGTCGCTCTCTCCCTCTCTCGCAGTCAGTGTGTCGCTCTCTCTCTCTCTCTCTCTCTCTCTCTCACAGTCAGCGTGTCCCCCTCTCCCTCTCTCGCAGTCAGCGTGTCACTCTCTCCCTCTCTCACAGTTAGCGTGTCGCTCTCTCCCTCTCTCGCAGTCAGTGTGTCACTCTCTCCTCTCTCACAGTCAGCGTGTCGCTCTCTCCCTCTCTCGCAGTCAGCGTGTCACTCTCTCCTCTCTCGCAGTCAGCGTGTCGCTCTCTCCCTCTCTCGCAGTCAGCGTGTCACTCTCTCCTCTCTCACAGTCAGCGTGTCGCTCTCTCCCTCTCTCGCAGTCAGCGTGTCATTCTCTCCCTCACTCGCAGTCAGCGTGTCGCACTCTCCCTCTCTCACAGTCAGCGTGTCGCTCTCTCCCTCTCTCACAGTCAGCGTGTCGCTCTCTCCCTCTCTCGCAGTCAGCGGGTCGCACTCTCCCTCTCTCAGTCAGCGTGTCACTCTCTCCCTCTCTCGCAGTCAGCGTGTCACTCTCTCCCTCTCTCGCACTCAGCGTGTCGCTCTCTCCCTCTCGCGCAGTCAGTGTGTCGCTCTCTCTCTCTGTCTCTCTCTCGCAGTCAGCGTGTCGCTCTCTCCCTCTCTCGCAGTCAGTGTGTCGCTCTCTCTCTCTCTCTCTCTCTCCCTCTCTCGCAGTCAGCGTGTCGCTCTCTCCCTCTCTCGCAGTCAGCGTGTCGCTCTCTCTCTCTCTCACAGTCAGCGTGTCGCTCTCTCCCTCTCTCGCAGTGCGTGTCGCTCTCTCCCTCTCTCACAGTCAGCGTCTCGCTCTCTCTCTCTCGCAGTCAGCGTGTCGCTCTCTCCCTCTCTCGCAGTCAGCGTGTCGCTCTCTCCCTCTCGCGCAGTCAGTGTGTCGCTCTCTCTCTCTCTCTCTCTCTCGCAGTCAGCGTGTCGCTCTCTCCCTCTCTCGCAGTCAGTGTGTCGCACTCTCCCTCTCTCACAATCAGCGTGTCGCTCTCTCCCTCTCTCGCAGTCAGCGTGTCGCTCTCTCACTCACTCTCAGTCAGCGTGTCCCCCTCTCCCCCTCTCGCAGTCAGCGTGTCGCTCTCTCCCTCTCTCGCGGTCAGCGTGTCGCTCTCTCCCTCTCTCGCAGTCAGCGTGTCCCCCTCTCCCCCTCTCGCAGTCAGCGTGTCCCCCCTCCCCCTCTCGCAGTCAGCGTGTCGCTCTCTCCCTCTCTCGCAGTCAGCGTGTCGCTCTCTCCCTCTCTCGCAGTCAGCGTGTCGCTCTCTCCCTCTCTCGCAGTCAGCGTGTCGCTCTCTCCCTCTCTCACAGTCAGCGTGTCGCTCTCTCCCTCTCTCGCAGTCAGCGTGTCGCTCTCTCTCTCTCTCTCACAGTCAGCGTGTCGCTCTCTCCCTCTCTCGCAGTCAGCGTGTCGCTCTCTCCCTCTCTCGCAGTCAGCGTGTCACTCTCTCTCTCTCTCACAGTCAGCGTGTCGCTCTCTCCCTCTCTCGCAGTCAGCGTGTCGCTCTCTCCCTCTCTCGCAGTCAGCGTGTCGCTCTCTCTCTCTCTCACAGTCAGCGTGTCGCTCTCTCCCTCTCTCACAGTGCGTGTCGCTCTCTCCCTCGCTCACAGTCAGCGTCTCGCTCTCTCTCTCTCGCAGTCAGCGTGTCACTCTCTCCCTCTCTCGCAGTCAGCGTGTCGCTCTCTCCCTCTCTCGCAGTCAGCGTGTCGCTCTCTCCCTCTCTCGCAGTCAGCGTGTCGCTCTCTCCCTCTCTCGCAGTCAGCGTGTCGCTCTCTCCCTCTCTCGCAGTCAGCGTGTCGCTCTCTCCCTCTCTCGCAGTCAGCGTGTCGCTCTCTCCGTCTCTCGCAGTCAGCGTGTCGCTCTCTCTCTCTCTCACAGTCAGCGTGTCGCTCTCTCTCTCACTCGCAGGCAGCGTGTCGCTCTCTCCCTCTCTCGCAGTCAGCGTGTCGCTCTCTCTCTCTATCGCAGTCAGCGTGTCGCTCTCTCCCTCTATCGCAGTCAGCGTGTCGCTCTCTCCCTCTATCGCAGTCAGCGTGTCACTCTCTCCTCTCTCACTGTCATCGTGTCGCTCTCTCTCTCTCTCGCAGTCAGCGTGTCGCACTCTCCCTCTCTCACAGTCAGCGTGTCCCCCTCTCCCTCTCTTTCAGTCAGCGTGTCGCTCTCTCCCTCTCTCGCAGTCAGCGTGTCACTCTCTCCCTCTCTCGCAGATAGCGTGTCCCCCTCTCCCTCTCTCGCAGTCAGCGTGTCGCACTCTCCCTCTCTCGCAGTCAGTGTGTCGCTCTCTCCCTCTCTCGCAGTCAGCGTGACTCTCTCTCCCTCTCTCGCAGTCAGCGTGTCCCTCTCTCCCTCTCTCACAGTCAACGTGTCGCTCTCCCCCTCTCTCGCAGTCAGCGTGTCGCTCTCTCCCTGTCTCGCAGTCAGCGTGTCGCTATCTCCCTCTCTCCCAGTCAGCGTGTCGCTCTCTCACTCTCTCGCAGTCAGCGTGTCACTCTCTCCCTCTCTCACAGTCAACGTGTCGCTCTCTCCCTCTCTCGCAGTCAACGTGAAGCTCTCTCCCTCTCTCGCAGTCAGCGTGTCGCTCTCTCCCTCTCTCGCAGTCAGCGTGTCGCTCTCTCCCTCTCTCACAGTCAGCGTGTCGCTCTCTCACTCTCTCGCAGTCAGCGTGTCACTCTCTCCCTCTCTCACAGGCAGCATGTCGCTCTCTCCCTCTCTCGCAGTCAGCGTGTCGCTCTCTCCCTCTCTCGCAGTCAGCGTGTCGCTCTCTCCCTCTCTCGCAGTCAGCGTGTCGCTCTCTCCCTCTCTCGCAGTCAGCGTGTCGCACTCTCCCTCTCTCGCAGTCAGTGTGTCGCTCTCTCCCTCTCTCGCAGTCAGCGTGTCACTGTCTCCCTCTCGCGCAGTCAGCGTGTCGGTCTCTCCCTCTCTCACAGTCAGCGTGTTGCACTCTCCCTCTCTCTCGCAGTCAGCGTGTCGCCCTCTCCCTCTTTCGCAGATAGCGTGTCCCCCTCTCCCTCTCTCGCAGTCAGCGTGTCGCTCTATCTCTCTCTCTCGCAGTGTGTCGCTCTCGCCCTCTCTCGCAGTCAGCGTGTCGCTCTCTCCCTCTCTCGCAGTCAGCGTGTCGCTCTCTCCCTCTCTCGCAGTCAGCGTGTCGCTCTCTCCCTCTTTCGCAGATAGCGTGTCCCCCTCTCCCTCTCTCGCAGTCAGCGTGTCTCTCTCTCCCTCTCTCGCAGTCAGCGTGTCGCTCTCTCCCTGTCTCGCAGTCAGCGTGTCGCTCTCTCCCTGTCTCGCAGTCAGCGTGTCGCTCTCTCCCTCTCTCGCAGTCAGCCTGTCACTCTCTCCATCTCTCGCAGTCAGCGTGTCGCTCTCTCCCTCTCTCACAGTCAGCGTGTCGCTCTCTCCCTGTCTCGCAGTCAGCGTGTCGCTCTCTCCCTCTCTCGCAGTCAGCCTGTCACTCTCTCCATCTCTCGCAGTCAGCGTGTCGCTCTCTCCCTCTCTCACAGTCAGCGTGTCGCTCTCTCCCTCCCTCGCAGTCAGTGTGTCGCTCTTTCTCTCCCTCTCTCTCGCAGTCAGCGTGTCCAGCTCTCTCTCTCTCACAGTCAGCGTGTCACTCTCTCCCTCTCTCGCAGTCAGCGTGTCGCTCTCTCCCTCACTCGCAGTCAGCGTGTCGCTCTATCTCTCTCTCTCGCAGTGTGTCGCTCTCGCCCTCTCTCGCAGTCAGCGTGTCGCTCTCTCCCTCTCTCGCAGTCAGCGTCTCGCTCTCTCTCTCTCTCGCAGTCAGCGTGTCGCTCTCTCCCTCTCTCGCAGTCAGCGTGTCCCCCTCTCCCTCTCTCGCAGTCAGCGTGTCGCGCTCTCCCTCTCTCACAGTCAGCGTGTCGCTCTCTCCCTCTCTCACAGTCAGCGTGTCGCTGTCTCCCTCTCTCGCAGTCAGCGTGTCGCTCTCTCCCTCTCTCGCAGTCAGCGTGTCCCCCTCTCCCTCTCTCGCAGTCAGCGTGTCGCGCTCTCCCTCTCTCACAGTCAGCGTGTCGCTCTCTCCCTCTCTCATGGTCAGCGTGTCGCTCTCTCCCTCTCTCACAGTCAGCGTGTCGCTCTCTCCCTCTCTCACAGTCAGCGTGTCGCTCTCTCCCTCTCTCACAGTCAGTGTGTCACTGTCTCTCTCTCTCTCTCGCAGTCAGCGTGTCGCTCTCTCCCTCTCTCGCAGTCAGCGTGTCGCACTCTCCCTCTCTCGCAGTCAGCGTGTCGCTCACTCCCTCTCTCGAAGTCAGCGTGTCACTCTCTCCCTCTCTCGCAGTCAGCGTGTCTCTCTCTCCCTCTCTCACAGTCAGCGTGTCACTCTCTCCCTCTCTGACAGTCAACGTGTCGCTCTCTCTCTCTCTCGCAGTCAGCGTGTCGCTCTCTCCCTCTCTCACAGTCAGCGTGTCGCTCTCTCCCTCTCTCGCAGTCAGCGTGTCGCTCTCTCCCTCTCTCACAGTCAGCGTGTCGCTCTCTCCCTCTCTCGCAGTCAGCGTGTCGCTCTCTCCCTCTCTCGCAGTCAGCGTGTCGCTCTCTCCCTCTCTCACAGTCAGCGTGTCGCTCTTTCTCTCCCTCTCTCTCGCAGTCAGCGTGTCCCCCTCTCTCTCTCTCGCAGTCAGTGTGTCGCTCTCTCCCTCTCTCGCAGTCAGCGTGTCCCCCTCTCTCTCTCTCACAGTCAGCGTGTCGCTCTCTCCCTCTCTCACAGTCAGCGTGTCGCTCTATCTCTCGCTCTCGCACTGTGTCGCTCTCGCCCTCTCTCGCAGTCAGCGTGTCGCTGTCTCCCTCTCTCACAGTCAGCGTGTCGCTCTCTCCCTCTCTCACAGTCAGCGTGTCCCCCTCTCCCTCTCTCGCAGTCAGCGTGTCGCTCTCTCCCTCTCTCACAGTCAGCGTGTCGCTCTCTCCCTCTCTCGCAGTCAGCGTGTCACTCTCTCCCTCTCTCGCAGACAGCGTGTCCCCCTCTCCCTCTCTCGCAGTCAGCGTGTCGCACTCTCCCTCTCTCGTAGTCAGTGTGTCGCTCTTTCTCTCCCTCTCTCACAGTCAGCGTGTCACTGTCTCCCTCTCGCGCAGTCAGCGTGTCGGTCTCTCCCTCTCTCACAGTCAGCGTGTCGCACACTCCCTCTCGCGCAGTCAGCGTGTCGGTCTCTCCCTCTCTCACAGTCAGCGTGTTGCACTCTCCCTCTCTCTCTCGCAGTCAGCGTGTCGCTCTCTCCCTCTCTCACAGTCAGCGTGTCGCTCTCTCCCTCTCTCGCAGTCAGCGTGTCGCTCTCTCCCTCTCTCGCAGTCAGCGTGTCGCTCTATCTCTCTCTCTCGCAGTGTGTCGCTCTCTCCGTCTCTCGCAGTCAGCGTGTCGCTCTCTCCCTGTCTCGCAGTCAGCGTGTCGCTCTCTCCCTCTCTCGCAGTCAGCCTGTCACTCTCTCCCTCTCTCGCAGTCAGCGTGTCGCTCTCTCCCTCTCTCGCAGTCAGCGTGTCGCTCTCTCCCTCTCTCGCAGTCAGCGTGTCGCTCTATCTCTCTCTCTCGCAGTGTGTCGCTCTCGCCCTCTCGCGCAGTCAGCGTGTCACTCTCTCCCTCTCTCGCAGTCAGCCTGTCACTCTCTCCTTCTCTCGCAGTCAGTGTGTCACTCTCTCCCTCTCTCACAGTCAGCGTGTCCCCCTCTCCCTCTCTCGCAGTCAGCGTGTCGCTCTCTCCCTCTCACACAGCGTGTTGCTCTCTCACTCTCACAGTCAGCGTGTCCCCCTCTCCCTCTCTCGCAGTCAGCGTGTCACTCTCTCCCTCTCTCGCAGTCAGCGTGTCACTCTCTCCCTCTCTCACAGTTAGCGTGTCGCTCTCTCTCTCTCTCTCGCAGTCAGTGTGTCACTCTCTCCCTCTCTCGCAGTCAGCGTGTCATTCTCTCCCTCTCTCGCAGTCAGCGTGTCGCACACTCCCTCTCTCGCAGTCAGCGTATCCCCCTCTCCCTCTCTCGCAGTCAGCCTGTCACTCTCTCCCTCTCTCACAGTCAGCGTGTCGCTCTCTCGCAGTCAGCGTGTCACTCTCTCCCTCTCTCACAGTCACCGTGTCACTCTCTCCCTATCTCACAGTCAGCGTGTCGCTCACTCCCTCTCTCACAGTCAGCGTGTCGCTCTCTCTCCCTCTCTCACAGTCAGCGTGTCACTCTCTCTCTCTCTCGCAGTCAGCGTGTCGCTCTCTCCCTCTCGCAGTCAGCGTGTCGCTCTCTCCCTCTCGCAGTCAGCGTGTCGCTCTCTCCCTCTCGCAGTCAGCGTGTCGCTCTCTCCCTCTCTCGCAGTCAGCGTGTCACTCTCTCCCTCTCTCGCAGTCAGCGTGTCGCTCTCTCCCTCTCTCGCAGTCAGCGTGTCACTCTCTCCCTCTCTCGCAGTCAGCGTGTCACTCGCTCCCTCTCTCGCAGTCAGCGTGTCACTCTCTCCCTCTCTCGCAGTCAGCGTGTCACTCTCTCCCTCTCTCACAGTCAGCGTGTCCCCCTCTCCCTCTCTCGCAGTCAGCGTGTCACTCTTTCCCTCTCTCACAGTTAGCGTGTCGCTCTCTCTCTCTCTCGCAGTCAACGTGTCGCTCTCTCCCTCTCACACAGCGTGTTGCTCTCTCACTCTCACAGTCAGCGTGTCCCCCTCTCCCTCTCTCGCAGTCAGCGTGTCACTCTCTCCCTCTCTCGCAGTCAGCGTGTCGCTCTCTCCCTCTCTCGCAGTCAGCGTGTCACTCTCTCCCTCTCTCACAGTTAGCGTGTCGCTCTCTCTCTCTCTCTCGCAGTCAGTGTGTCACTCTCTCCTCTCTCACAGTCAGCGTGTTGCTCTCTCCCTCTCTCGCAGTCAGCGTGTCATTCTCTCCCTCTCTCGCAGTCAGCGTGTCGCACACTCCCTCTCTCGCAGTCAGCGTGTCGCACTCTCCCTCTCTCGCAGTCAGCGTATCCCCCTCTCCCTCTCTCGCAGTCAGCCTGTCACTCTCTCCCTCTCTCACAGTCAGCGTGTCACTCTTTCCCTCTCTCACAGTCAGCGTGTCACTCTCTCCCTCACTCACAGTCACCGTGTCACTCTCTCCCTATCTCACATTCAGCGTGTCGCTCACTCCCGCTCTCGTAGTCAGCGTGTCACTCTCTCCCTCTCTCACAGTCAGCGTGTCACTCTCTCTCTCTCTCGCAGTCAACGTGTCGGTCTCTCCCTCTCTCGCAGTCAGCGTGTCGCTCTCTCCCTCTCGCAGTCAGCGTGTCGCTCTCTCCCTCTCGCAATCAGCGTGTCGCTCTCTCCCTCTCGCAGTCAGCGTGTCGCTCTCTCCCTCTCTCGCAGTCAGCGTGTCGCTCTCTCCATCTCTCGCAGTCAGCGTGTCGCTCTCTCTCTCTCTCGCACTCAGCGTGTCGCTCTCTCCCTCTCTCGTAGTCAGCGTGTCGCTCTCTCCCTCTCTCACAGTCAGCGTGTCGCTCTCTCCCTCTCTCACAGTCAGCGTGTCGTTCTCTCCCTCTCTCACAGTTAGCGTGTCACTCTCTCCCTCTCTCACAGTCAGCGTGTCGCTCTCTCCCTCTCTCACAGTCAGCGTGTCGCTCTCTCGCCCTCTCGCAGTCAGCGTGTCGCTCTCTCCCTCTCTCGCAGTCAGCGTGTCGCTCTCTCCCTCTCTCGCAGTCAGCGTGTCGCTCTCTCCCTCTCTCACAGTCAGCGTGTCGCTCTGTCCCTCTCTCACAGTTAGCGTGTCGCTCTGTCCCTCTCTCACAGTTAGCGTGTCACTCTCTCTCTCTCTCGCACTCAGCGTGTCGCTCTCTCCCTCTCTCGTAGTCAGCGTGTTGCTCTCTCTCTCTCTCTCGCAGTCAGTGTGTCACTCTCTCCCTCTCTCATAGTCAGCGTGTCGCTCTCTCTCTCTCTCTCGCACTCAGCGTGTCGCTCTCTCCCTCTCTCATAGTCAGCGTGTCACTCTCTCCCTCTCTCATAGTCAGCGTGTCGCTCTCTCCCTCTCTCGCACTCAGCGTGTCGCTCTCTCCCTCTCTCATAGTCAGCGTGTCGCTCTCTCCCTCTCTCACAGTTAGCGTGTCACTCTCTCCCTCTCTCGCAGTCAGCGTGTCGCTCTCTCCCTCTCTCACAGTCAGCGTGTCACTCTCTCGCCCTCTCGCAGTTAGCGTGTCGCTCTCTCCCTCTCTCGCAGTCAGCGTGTCGCTCTCTCCCTCTCTCTCAGTCAGCGTGTCGCTCTCTCCCTCTCTCGCACTCAGCGTGTCGCTCTCTCCCTCTCTCATAGTCAGCGTGTCGCTCTCTCCCTCTCTCATAGTCAGCGTGTCGCTCTCTCCCTCTCTCGCAGTCAGCGTGTCGCTCTCTCCCTCTCTCACAGTCAGCGTGTCGCTCTCTCCCTCTCTCATAGTCAGCGTGTCGCTCTCTCCCTCTCTCATAGTCAGCGTGTCGCTCTCTCCCTCTCTCGCAGTCAGCGTGTCGCTCTCTCCCTCTCTCGCAGTCAGCGTGTCGCTCTCTCCCTCTCTCACAGTCAGCGTGTCGCTCTCTCCCTCTCTCACAGTCAGCGTGTCGCTCTCTCCCTCTCTCATAGTCAGCGTGTCGCTCTCTCCCTCTCTCATAGTCAGCGTGTCGCTCTCTCCCTCTCTCGCAGTCAGCGTGTCGCTCTCTCCCTCTCTCGCAGTCAGCGTGTCGCTCTCTCCCTCTCTCACAGTTAGCTTGTCGCTCTCTCCCTCTCTCACAGTTAGCGTATCGATCTCTCTCTCTCTCGCAGTCAGCGTGTCACTCTCTCCTCTCTCACAGTCAGCGTGTCGCTCTCTCCCTCTGTCGCAGTCAGCGTGTCGCTCTCTCCCTCTCTCACAGTTAGCGTGTCGCTCTCTCTCTCTCTCGCAGTCAGTGTGTCACTCTCTCCTCTCTCACAGTCAGCGTGTCGCTCTCTCCCTCTCTCACAGTTAGCGTGTCGCTCGCTCCCTCTCTCGCAGTCAGCGTGTCGCTCTCTCTCTCTCTCGCAGTCAGTGTGTCACTCTCTCCTCTCTCACAGTCAGCGTGTCGCTCTCTCCCTCTCTCACAGTTAGCGTGTCGCTCTCTCCCTCTCTCGTAGTCAGCGTGTCGCTCTCTCTCTCTCTCGCAGTCAGTGTGTCACTCTCTCCTCTCTCACAGTCAGCGTGTCGCTCTCTCCCTCTCTCGCAGTCAGCGTGTCGCTCTCTCCCTCTCTCACAGTCAGCGTGTCGCTCTCTCCCTCTCTCACAGTTAGCGTGTCGCTCTCTCTCTCTCTCGCAGTCAGTGTGTCACTCTGTCCTCTCTCACAGTCAGTGTGTCACTCTCTCTCTCTCTCGCAGTCAGTGTGTCAGTCTCTCCTCTCTCACAGTCAGCGTGTCGCTCTCTCTCTCTCTCGCAGTCAGTGTGTCACTCTCTCCTCTCTCACAGTCAGCGTGTCGCTCTCTCCCTCTCTCGCAGTCAGCGTGTCGCTCTCTCCCTCTCTCACAGTCAGCGTGTCGCTCTCTCCCTCTCTCACAGTTAGCGTGTCGCTCTCTCTCTCTCTCGCAGTCAGTGTGTCACTCTCTCCTCTCTCACAGTCAGCGTGTCGCTCTCTCCCTCTCTCGCAGTCAGCGTGTCGCTCTCTCCCTCTCTCACAGTCAGCGTGTCGCTCTCTCCCTCTCTCACAGTTAGCGTGTCGCTCTCTCTCTCTCTCGCAGTCAGCGTGTCGCTCTCTCCCTCTCTCACAGTCAGCGTGTCGCTCTCTCCCTCTCTCACAGTTAGCGTGTCGCTCTCTCCCTCTCTCACAGTTAGCGTGTCGCTCTCTCCCTCTCTCACAGTCAGTGTGTCACTCTCTCTCACTCTCTCGCAGTCAGCGTGTCGCACTCTCTCTCTCTCACAGTCAGCGTGTCGCTCTCTCTCCCTCTCTCGCAGACAGCGTGTCACTCTCTCCCTCACTCGCAGTCAGCGTGTCACTCTCTCCCTCACTCGCAGTCAGCGTGTCGCTCTCTCCCTCTCTCGCAGTCAGCGTGTCGCACTCTCTCTCTCTCACAGTCAGCGTGTCGCTCTCTCTCCCTCTCTCGCAGACAGCGTGTCACTCTCTCCCTCACTCGCAGTCAGCGTGTCACTCTCTCCCTCACTCGCAGTCAGCGTGTCGCACTCTCCCTCTCTCGCAGTCAGCGTGTCGCACTCTCCCTCTCTCGCAGTCAGCGTGTCACTCTCTCCCTCTCTCACAGTCAGCGTGTCGCTCTCTCCCTCTCTCACAGTCAACGTGTCGCTCTCTCCCTCTCTCGCAGTCAGCGTGTCGCTCTCTCCCTCTCGCAGTCAGCGTGTCGCTCTCTCCCTCTCTCGCAGTCAGCGTGTCGCTCTCTCCATCTCTCGCAGTCAGCGTGTCGCTCTCTCTCTCTCTCGCAGTCAGCGTGTCGCTCTCTCTCTCTCTCGCAGTCAGCGTGTCGCTCTCTCCCTCTCTCGCAGTCAGCGTGTCCCCCCTCCCTCTCTGGCAGTCAGCGTGTCACTCTCTCCCTCTCTCGCAGTCAGCGTGTCGCTCTCTCCCTCTCTCGCAGTCAGCGTGTCACTCTCTCCCTCACTCGCAGTCAGCGTGTCGCACTCTCCCTCTCTCACAATCAGCGTGTCGCTCTCTCCCTCTCTCGCAGTCAGCGTGTCGCACTCTCCCTCTCTCAGTCAGCGTGTCACTCTCTCCCTCTCTCGCAGTCAGCGTGTCACTCTCTCCCTCTCTCGCACTCAGCGTGTCGCTCTCTCCCTCTCGCGCAGTCAGTGTGTCGCTCTCTCTCTCTCTCTCTCTCGCAGTCAGCGTGTCGCTCTCTCCCTCTCTCGCAGTCAGTGTGTCGCTCTCTCTCTCTCTCTCTCTCTCTCTCACAGTCAGCGTGTCGCCCTCTCCCTCTCTCGCAGTCAGCGTGTCACTCTCTCCCTCTCTCACAGTTAGCGTGTCGCTCTCTCCCTCTCTCGCAGTCAGTGTGTCACTCTCTCCTCTCTCACAGTCAGCGTGTCGCTCTCTCCCTCTCTCGCAGTCAGCGTGTCACTCTCTCCTCTCTCGCAGTCAGCGTGTCGCTCTCTCCCTCTCTCGCAGTCAGCGTGTCACTCTCTCCTCTCTCACAGTCAGCGTGTCGCTCTCTCCCTCTCTCGCAGTCAGCGTGTCACTCTCTCCCTCACTCGCAGTCAGCGTGTCGCACTCTCCCTCTCTCACAGTCAGCGTGTCGCTCTCTCCCTCTCTCACAGTCAGCGTGTCGCTCTCTCCCTCTCTCGCAGTCAGCGGGTCGCACTCTCCCTCTCTCAGTCAGCGTGTCACTCTCTCCCTCTCTCGCAGTCAGCGTGTCACTCTCTCCCTCTCTCGCACTCAGCGTGTCGCTCTCTCCCTCTCTCACAGTCAGCGTGTCGCTCTCTCTCTCTCTCTCTCTCTCTCGCAGTCAGCGTGTCGCTCTCTCCCTCTCTCGCAGTCAGTGTGTCGCTCTCTCTCTCTCTCTCTCTCTCTCTCTCCCTCTCTCGCAGTCAGCGTGTCGCTCTCTCCCTCTCTCGCAGTCAGCGTGTCGCTCTCTCTCTCTCTCACAGTCAGCGTGTCGCTCTCTCCCTCTCTCGCAGTGCGTGTCGCTCTCTCCCTCTCTCACAGTCAGCGTCTCGCTCTCTCTCTCTCGCAGTCAGCGTGTCACTCTCTCCCTCTCTCGCAGTCAGCGTGTCGCTCTCTCCCTCTCTCGCAGTCAGCGTGTCGCTCTCTCCCTCTCGCGCAGTCAGTGTGTCGCTCTCTCTCTCTCTCTCTCTCTCTCGCAGTCAGCGTGTCGCTCTCTCCCTCTCTCGCAGTCAGTGTGTCGCTCTCTCTCTCTCTCTCTCTCTCTCTCTCTCTCTCGCAGTCAGCGTGTCGCTCTCTCACTCACTCTCAGTCAGCGTGTCCCCCTCTCCCCCTCTCGCAGTCAGCGTGTCGCTCTCTCCCTCTCTCGCGGTCAGCGTGTCGCTCTCTCCCTCTCTCGCAGTCAGCGTGTCCCCCTCTCCCCCTCTCGCAGTCAGCGTGTCCCCCCTCCCCCTCTCGCAGTCAGCGTGTCGCTCTGTCCCTCTCTCGCAGTCAGCGTGTCGCTCTCTCCCTCTCTCGCAGTCAGCGTGTCGCTCTCTCCCTCTCTCGCAGTCAGCGTGTCGCTCTCTCCCTCTCTCAAAGTCAGTGTGTCGCTCTCTCCCTCTCTCGCAGTCAGCGTGTCGCTCTCTCTCTCTCACAGTCAGCGTGTCGCTCTCTCCCTCTCTCGCAGTCAGCGTGTCGCTCTCTCCCTCTCTCGCAGTCAGCGTGTCGCTCTCTCTCTCTCTCACAGTCAGCGTGTCGCTCTCTCCCTCTCTCGCAGTCAGCGTGTCGCTCTCTCCCTCTCTCGCAGTCAGCGTGTCGCTCTCTCTCTCTCTCACAGTCAGCGTGTCGCTCTCTCCCTCTCTCACAGTGCGTGTCGCTCTCTCCCTCTCTCACAGTCAGCGTCTCGCTCTCTCTCTCTCGCAGTCAGCGTGTCACTCTCTCCCTCTCTCGCAGTCAGCGTGTCGCTCTCTCCCTCTCTCACAGTCAGCGTGTCGCTCTCTCCCTCTCTCTCTCACAGTCAGCGTGTCGCTCTCTCTCTCACTCGCAGTCAGCGTGTCGCTCTCTCCCTCTCTCGCAGTCAGCGTGTCGCTCTCTCCCTCTCTCGCAGTCAGCGTGTCGCTCTCTCCCTCTCTCGCAGTCAGCGTGTCGCTCTCTCCCTCTCTCTCTCACAGTCAGCGTGTCGCTCTCTCTCTCACTCGCAGTCAGCGTGTCGCTCTCTCCCTCTCTCGCAGTCAGCGTGTCCCCCTCTCCCTCTCTCGCAGTCAGCGTGTCCCCCTCTCCCTCTCTCGCAGTCAGCGTGTCGCTCTCTCCCTCTCTCACAGTCTGCGTGTCGCTCTCTCCCTCTCTCGCAGTCAGCGTGTCGCTCTCTCCCTCTCTCGCAGTCAGCGTGTCACTCTCTCCCTCTCTCGCAGTCAGCGTGTCGCTCTCTCCCTCTCTCGCAGTCAGCGTGTCGCTCTCTCCCTCTCTCGCAGTCAGCGTGTCGCGCTCTCCCTCTCTCGCAGTCAGCGTGTCCCCCTCTCCCTCTCTCACAGTCAGCGTGTCGCTCTCTCCCTCTCTCGCAGTCAGCGTGTCGCTCTCTCCCTCTCTCGCAGTCAGCGTGTCACTCTCTCCTCTCTCACTGTCATCGTGTCGCTCTCTCTCTCTCTCTCGCAGTCAGCGTGTCCCCCTCTCCCTCTCTCGCAGTCAGCGTGTCCCCCTCTCCCTCTCTCGCAGTCAGCGTGTCCCCCTCTCCCTCTCTCGCAGTCAGCGTGTCACTCTCTCCCTCTCTCACAGTCAGCGTGTCGCTCTCTCTCTCACTCGCAGTCAGCGTGTCGCTCTCTCCCTCTCTCGCAGGCAGCGTGTCCCCCTCTCCCTCTCTCGCTGGCAGCGTGTCGCTCTCTCCCTCTCTCGCAGTCAGCGTGTCCCCCTCTCCCTCTCTCGCAGTCAGCGTGTCGCTCTCTCCCACTCTCGCAGTCAGCGTGTCGCTCTCTCCCTCTCTCGCAGTCAGCGTGTCGCTCTCTCCCTCTATCGCAGTCAGCGTGTCGCTCTCTCCCTCTCTCGCAGTCAGCGTGTCGCTCTCTCTCTCTATCGCAGTCAGCGTGTCGCTCTCTCCCTCTATCGCAGTCAGCGTGTCGCTCTCTCCCTCTATCGCAGTCAGCGTGTCACTCTCTCCTCTCTCACTGTCATCGTGTCGCTCTCTCTCTCTCTCGCAGTCAGCGTGTCGCACTCTCCCTCTCTCACAGTCAGCGTGTCCCCCTCTCCCTCTCTCGCAGTCAGCGTGTCACTCTCTCCCTCTCTCGCAGTCAGCGTGTCCCCCTCTCCCTCTCTCGCAGTCAGCGTGTCACTCTCTCCCTCTCTCGCAGTCAGCGTGTCGCTCTCTCTCTCTCTCGCACTCAGCGTGTCGCTCTCTCCCTCTCACACAGCGTGTTGCTCTCTCCCTCTCACAGTCAGCGTGTCCCCCTCTCCCTCTCTCACAGTCAGCGTGTCACTCTCTCCCTCTCTCGCAGTCAGAGTGTCGCTCTCTCCCTCTCTCGCAGTCAGAGTGTCGCTCTCTCCCTCTCTCGCAGTCAGCGTGTCACTCTCTCCCTCTCTCACAGTTAGCGTGTCGCTCTCTCCCTCTCTCGCAGTCAGTGTGTCACTCTCTCCTCTCTCACAGTCAGCGTGTCGCTCTCTCCCTCTCTCGCAGTCAGCGTGTCACTCTCTCCCTCACTCGCAGTCAGCGTGTCGCACTCTCCCTCTCTCACAATCAGCGTGTCGCTCTCTCCCTCTCTCGCAGTCAGCGTGTCGCACTCTCCCTCTCTCAGTCAGCGTGTCACTCTCTCCCTCTCTCGCAGTCAGCGTGTCACTCTCTCCCTCTCTCGCACTCAGCGTGTCGCTCTCTCCCTCTCTCGCAGTCAGCGTGTCACTCTCTCCCTCTCTCGCAGTCAGCGTGTCGCTCTCTCCCTCTCGCGCAGTCAGTGTGTCGCTCTCTCTCTCTCTCGCAGTCAGCGTGTCGCTCTCTCCCTCTCTCGCAGTCAGTGTGTCGCTCTGTCTCTCTCTCGCAGTCAGCGTGTCGCTCTCTCACTCACTCTCAGTCAGCGTGTCCCCCTCTCCCCCTCTCGCAGTCAGCGTGTCGCTCTCTCCCTCTCTCACGGTCAGCGTGTCGCTCTCTCCCTCTCTCGCAGTCAGCGTGTCCCCCTCTCCCCCTCTCGCAGTCAGCGTGTCCCCCCTCTCGCAGTCAGCGTGTCGCTCTCTCCCTCTCTCGCAGTCAGCGTGTCGCTCTCTCCCTCTCTCGCAGTCAGCGTGTCGCTCTCTCCCTCTCTCGCAGTCAGCGTGTCGCTCTCTCCCTCTCTCGCAGTCAGCGTGTCGCTCTCTCCCTCTCGCGCAGTGTGTCGCTCTCTCTCTCTCTCTCTCTCTCGCAGTCAGCGTGTCGCTCTCTCCCTCTCT
Source organism: Chiloscyllium plagiosum (assembly GCF_037043375.1). Classification (NCBI taxonomy): domain Eukaryota; kingdom Metazoa; phylum Chordata; class Chondrichthyes; order Orectolobiformes; family Hemiscylliidae; genus Chiloscyllium; species Chiloscyllium plagiosum. The sequence continues at coordinate 226,346 of NW_028270226.1, read as the reverse complement.
CGCAGTCAGTGTGTCGCTCTCTCTCTCTCTCTCTCTCTCTCCCTCTCTCGCAGTCAGCGTGTCGCTCTCTCCCTCTCTCACGGTCAGCGTGTCGCTCTCTCCCTCTCTCGCAGTCAGCGTGTCCCCCTCTCCCTCTCTCGCAGTCAGCGTGTCCCCCTCTCCCCCTCTCGCAGTCAGCGTGTCCCCCCTCTCGCAGTCAGCGTGTCGCTTTCTCCCTCTCTCGCAGTCAGCGTGTCGCTCTCTCCCTCTCTCGCAGTCAGCGTGTCGCTCTCTCCCTCTCTCGCAGTCAGCGTGTCGCTCTCTCCCTCTCTCGCAGTCAGCGTGTCGCTCTCTCCCTCTCTCACAGTCAGCGTCTCGCTCTCTCCCTCTCTCACAGTCAGCGTCTCGCTCTCTCTCTCTCTCTCACAGTCAGCGTCTCGCTCTCTCTCTCTCGCAGTCAGCGTGTCACTCTCTCCCTCTCTCGCAGTCAGCGTGTCGCTCTCTCCCTCTCTCGCAGTCAGCGTGTCCCCCTCTCCCCCTCTCGCAGTCAGCGTGTCCCCCCTCTCGCAGTCAGCGTGTCGCTCTCTCCCTCTCTCGCAGTCAGCGTGTCGCTCTCTCCCTCTCTCGCAGTCAGCGTGTCGCTCTCTCCCTCTCTCGCAGTCAGCGTGTCGCTCTCTCCCTCACTCGCAGTCAGCGTGTCGCTCTCTCCCTCTCTCGCAGTCAGCGTGTCGCTCTCTCCCTCTCTCGCAGTCAGCGTGTCGCTCTCTCCCTCTCTCGCAGTCAGCGTGTCCCCCTCTCCCCCTCTCGCAGTCAGCGTGTCCCCCCTCTCGCAGTCAGCGTGTCGCTCTCTCCCTCTCTCGCAGTCAGCGTGTCGCTCTCTCCCTCTCTCGCAATCAGCGTGTCGCTCTCTCCCTCTCTCGCAGTCAGCGTGTCGCTCTCTCCCTCTCTCGCAATCAGCGTGTCGCTCTCTCCCTCTCTCGCAGTCAGCGTGTCGCTCTCTCCCTCACTCGCAGTCAGCGTGTCCCCCTCTCCGTCTCTCGCAGTCAGCGTGTCGCTCTCTCTCTCACTCGCAGTCAGCGTGTCGCTCTCTCCCTCACTCGCAGTCAGCGTGTCCCCCTCTCCCTCTCTCGCAGTCAGCGTGTCGCTCTCTCCCTCTCTCACAGTCTGCGTGTCGCTCTCTCCCTCTCTCGCAGTCAGCGTGTCGCTCTCTCCCTCTCTCACAGTCTGCGTGTTGCTCTCTCCCTCTCTCGCAGTCAGCGTGTCGCTCTCTCCATCTCTCGCAGTCAGCGTGTCGCTCTCTCCCTCTCTCGCAGTCAGCGTGTCACTCTCTCCCTCTCTCGCAGTCAGCGTGTCGCTCTCTCCCTCTCTCGCAGTCAGCGTGTCGCTCTCTCCCTCTCTCGCAGTCAGCGTGTCGCGCTCTCCCTCTCTCGCAGTCAGCGTGTCCCCCTCTCCCTCTCTCGCAGTCAGCGTGTCGCTCTCTCCCTCTCTCGCAGTCAGCGTGTCGCTCTCTCCCTCTATCGCAGTCAGCGTGTCGCTCTCTCCCTCTCTCGCAGTCAGCATGTCACTCTCTCCTCTCTCACTGTCATCGTGTCGCTCTCTCTCTCTCTCTCGCAGTCAGCGTGTCCCCCTCTCCCTCTCTCGCAGTCAGCGTGTCACTCTCTCCCTCTCTCGCAGTCAGCGTGTCACTCTCTCCCTCTCTCACAGTTAGCGTGTCGCTCTCTCCCTCTCTCGCAGTCAGCGTGTCGCTCTCTCTCTCTCTCGCAGTCAGCGTGTCACTCTCTCCCTCACTCGCAGTCAGCGTGTCGCACTCTCCCTCTCTCACAATCAGCGTGTCGCTCTCTCCCTCTCTCGCAGTCAGCGTGTCGCTCTCTCCCTCTCTTGCAGTCAGCGTGTCACTCTCTCCCTCTCTCGCACTCAGCGTGTCGCTCTCTCCCTCTCGCGCAGTCAGTGTGTCGCTCTCTCTCTCTCTCTCTCTCTCGCAGTCAGCGTGTCGCTCTCTCCCTCTCTCGCAGTCAGTGTGTCGCTCTCTCTCTCTCTCTCTCTCTCTCACAGTCAGCGTGTCCCCCTCTCCCTCTCTCGCAGTCAGCGTGTCACTCTCTCTCTCTCTCTCTCTCACAGTTAGCGTGTCGCTCTCTCCCTCTCTCGCAGTCAGTGTGTCACTCTCTCCTCTCTCACATTCAGCGTGTCGCTCTCTCCCTCTCTCGCAGTCAGCGTGTCGCTCTCTCCCTCTCTCGCAGTCAGCGTGTCACTCTCTCCCTCTCACAGTCAGCGTGTCCCCCTCTCCCTCTCTCGCAGTCAGCGTGTCACTCTCTCCCTCTCTCGCAGTCAGCGTGTCGCTCTCTCTCTCTCTCGCAGTCAGCGTGTCCCCCTCTCCCTCTCTCGCAGTCAGCGTGTCGCTCTCTCCCTCTCTCACAGTCAGCGTGTCGCTCTCTCCCTCTCTCGCATTCAGTGTGTCACTCTCCCCCTCACTCGCAGTCAGCGTGTCGCACTCTCCCTCTCTCACAATCAGCGTGTCGCTCTCTCCCTCTCTCGCAGTCAGCGTGTCACTCTCTCCCTCTCTCACAGTCAGCGTGTCGCTCTCTCCCTCTCTCGCAGTCAGCGTGTCACTCTCCCCCTCACTCGCAGTCAGCGTGTCGCTCTCTCCCTCTCTCACAATCAGCGTGTCGCTCTCTCCCTCTCTCGCAGTCAGCGTGTCACTCTCTCCCTCTCTCGCACTCAGCGTGTCGCTCTCTCCCTCTCTCGCAGTCAGCGTGTCGCTCTCTCTCTCACTCGCAGTCAGCGTGTCGCTCTCTCTCTCACTCGCAGTCAGCGTGTCGCTCTCTCCCTCACTCGCAGGCAGCGTGTCGCTCTCTCCCTCTCTCGCAGTCAGCGTGTCCCCCTCTCCCTCTCTCGCAGTCAGCGTGTCCCCCTCTCCCTCTCTCGCAGTCAGCGTGTCACTCTCTCCCTCTCTCGCAGGCAGCGTGTCGCTCTCTCCCTCTCTCGCAGTCAGCGTGTCCCCCTCTCCCTCTCTCGCAGGCAGCGTGTCGCACTCTCCCTCTCTCACAATCAGCGTGTCGCTCTCTCCCTCTCTCGCAGTCAGCGTGTCGCTCTCTCTCTCACTCGCAGTCAGCGTGTCGCTCTCTCCCTCTCTCGCAGTCAGCGTGTCGCTCTCTCCCTCTCTCGCAGTCAGCGTGTCCCCCTCTCCCTCTCTCGCAGGCAGCGTGTCGCTCTCTCCCTCTCTCACGGTCAGCGTGTCGCTCTCTCCCTCTCTCGCAGTCAGCGTGTCGCTCTCTCCCCCTCTCGCAGTCAGCGTGTCCCCCCACCCCCTCTCGCAGTCAGCGTGTTACTCTCTCCCTCTCTCGCAGTCAGCGTGTCCCTCTCTCCCTCTCTCGCAGTCAGCGTGTCGCTCTCTCCCTCTCTCGCAGTCAGCGTGTCGCTCTCTCCCTCTCTCGCAGTCAGCGTGTCGCTCTCTCCCTCTCTCGCAGTCAGCGTGTCGCTCTCTCCCTCTCTCGCAGTCAGCGTGTCGCTCTCTCTCTCACTCGCAGTCAGCGTGTCGCTCTCTCTCTCACTCGCAGTCAGCGTGTCGCTCTCTCCCTCACTCGCAGGCAGCGTGTCGCTCTCTCCCTCTCTCGCAGTCAGCGTGTCCCCCTCTCCCTCTCTCGCAGTCAGTGTGTCACTCTCTCCCTCTCTCGCAGGCAGCGTGTCGCTCTCTCCCTCTCTCGCAGTCAGCGTGTCCCCCTCTCCCTCTCTCGCAGGCAGCGTGTCGCTCTCTCCCTCTCTCGCAGTCAGCGTTTCCCCCTCTCCCTCTCTCGCAGTCAGCGTGTCCCCCTCTCCCTCTCTCGCAGTCAGCGTGTCCCCCTCTCCCTCTCTCGCAGTCAGCGTGTCGCTCTCTCCCTCTCTCGCAGTCTGCGTGTCACTCTCTCCCTCTCTCGCAGTCAGCGTGTTACTCTCTCCCTCTCTCGCAGTCAGCGTGTCGCTCTCTCCCTCTCTCGCAGTCAGCGTGTCGCTCTCTCCCTCTCTCGCAGTCAGCGTGTCGCTCTCTCCCTCTCTCGCAGTCAGCGTGTCGCTCTCTCCCTCTCTCGCAGTCAGCGTGTCGCTCTCTCCCTCTCTCGCAGTCAGCGTGTCGCTCTCTCCCTCTCTCGCAGTCAGCGTGTCGCTCTCTCCCTCTCTCACAGTTAGCGTGTCGCTCTCTCCCTCTCTCGCAGTCAGCGTGTCGCTCTCTCCCTCTCTCGCAGTCAGCGTGTCGCTCTCTCCCTCTCTCGCAGTCAGCGTGTCGCTCTCTCCCTCTCTCGCAGTCAGACTGTCACAGTCTCCCTCTCTCGCAGTCAGCGTGTCGCTCTCTCCCTCTCTCGCATTCAGCGTGTCGCTCTCTCCCTCTCTCGCAGTCAGCGTGTCGCTCTCTCCCTCTCTCGCAGTCAGCGTGTCACTCTCTCCCTCTCTCGCAGTCAGCGTGTCGCTCTCTCCCTCTCTCGCAGTCAGCGTGTCGCTCTCTCCCTCTCTCGCATTCAGCGTGTCGCTCTCTCCCTCTCTCGCAGTCAGCGTGTCGCTCTCTCCCTCTCTCGCACTCAGCGTGTCGCTCTCTCCCTCTCTCGCAGTCAGCGTGTCGCTCTCTCTCTCACTCGCAGTCAGCGTGTCGCTCTCTCTCTCACTCGCAGTCAGCGTGTCGCTCTCTCCCTCACTCGCAGGCAGCGTGTCGCTCTCTCCCTCTCTCGCAGTCAGCGTGTCCCCCTCTCCCTCTCTCGCAGTCAGTGTGTCACTCTCTCCCTCTCTCGCAGGCAGCGTGTCGCTCTCTCCCTCTCTCGCAGTCAGCGTGTCCCCCTCTCCCTCTCTCGCGGGCAGCGTGTCGCTCTCTCCCTCTCTCGCAGGCAGCGTGTCCCCCTCTCCCTCTCTCGCGGGCAGCGTGTCGCTCTCTCCCTCTCTCGCAGTCAGCGTGTCCCCCTCTCCCTCTCTCGCAGTCAGCGTGTCCCCCTCTCCCTCTCTCGCAGTCAGTGTGTCGCTCTCTCCCTCTCTCGCAGTCAGTGTGTCGCTCTCTCCCTCTCTCGCAGTCAGCGTGTCGCTCTCTCCCTCTCTCGCAGTCAGCGTGTCGCTCTCTCCCTCTCTCGCAGTCAGTGTGTCGCTCTCTCCCTCTCTCGCAGTCAGCGTGTCGCTCTCTCTCTCTCTCTCACTCTCTCGCAGTCAGCGTGTCGCTCTCTCCCTCTCTCGCAGTCAGCGTGTCGCTCTCTCCCTCTCTCGCAGTCAGCGTGTCGCTCTCTCCCTCTATCGCAGTCAGCGTGTCCCCCTCTCCCTCTCTCGCAGTCAGCGTGTCGCTCTCTCCCTCTCTCACTGTCATCGTGTCGCTCTCTCTCTCTCTCGCAGACAGCGTGTCACTCTCTCCCTCTCTCACAGTCAGCGTGTCCCCCTCTCCCTCTCTCGCAGTCAGCGTGTCACTCTCTCCCTCTCTCGCAGTCAGCGTGTCACTCTCTCCCTCTCTCACAGTTAGCGTGTCGCTCTCTCTCTCTCTCTCGCACTCAGCGTGTCGCTCTCTCCCTCTCACACAGCGTGTTGCTCTCTCCCTCTCACAGTCAGCGTGTCCCCCTCTCCCTCTCTCGCAGTCAGCGTGTCACTCTCTCCCTCTCTCGCAGTCAGCGTGTCGCTCTCTCCCTCTCTCGCAGTCAGCGTGTCACTCTCTCCCTCTCTCACAGTTAGCGTGTCGCTCTCTCTCTCTCTCGCAGTCAGTGTGTCACTCTCTCCTCTCTCACAGTCAGCGTGTCGCTCTCTCCCACTCTCGCAGTCAGCGTGTCGCTCTCTCTCTCTCTCGCAGTCAGCGTGTCGCTCTCTCCCTCTCTCTCGCAGTCAGCGTGTCGCTCTCTCCCTCTCTCGCAGTCAGTGTGTCGCTCTCTCCCTCTCTCTCTCTCTCTCACAGTCAGCGTGTCGCTCTCTCCCTCTCTCGCAGTCAGTGTGTCGCTCTCTCTCTCTCTCTCTCTCTCGCAGTCAGCGTGTCGCTCTCTCTCTCACTCTCAGTCAGCGTGTCCCCCTCTCCCCATCTCGCAGTCAGCGTGTCGCTCTCTCCCTCTCTCACGGTCAGCGTGTCGCTCTCTCCCTCTCTCGCAGTCAGCGTGTCCCCCTCTCCCCCTCTCGCAGTCAGCGTGTCGCCCTCTCCCCCTCTCGCAGTCAGCTTGTCGCTCTCTCCCTCTCTCGCAGTCAGCGTGTCGCTCTCTCCCTCTCTCGCAGACAGCGTGTCACTCTCTCCCTCTCTCGCAGTCAGCGTGTCGCTCTCTCTCCCCCTCTCGCAGTCAGCGTGTCGCCCTCTCCCCCTCTCGCAGTCAGCTTGTCGCTCTCTCCCTCTCTCGCAGTCAGCGTGTCGCTCTCTCTCTCTCTCGCAGTCAGCGTGTCACTCTCTCCCTCTCTCGCAGTCAGCGTGTCACTCTCTCTCTCTCTCGCAGTCAGCGTGTCGCTCTCTCCCTCTCTCGCAGTCAGCGTGTCGCTCTCTCCCTCTCTCACAGTCAGCGTGTCGCTCTCTCCCTCTCTCGCAGTCAGTGTGTCGCTCTCTCTCTCTCTCTCTCTCTCTCGCAGTCAGCGTGTCGCTCTCTCTCTCACTCTCAGTCAGCGTGTCCCCCTCTCCCCATCTCGCAGTCAGCGTGTCGCTCTCTCCCTCTCTCACGGTCAGCGTGTCGCTCTCTCCCTCTCTCGCAGTCAGCGTGTCCCCCTCTCCCCCTCAGCGTGTCGCCCTCTCCCCCTCTCGCAGTCAGCTTGTCGCTCTCTCCCTCTCTCGCAGTCAGCGTGTCGCTCTCTCCCTCTCTCGCAGACAGCGTGTCACTCTCTCCCTCTCTCGCAGTCAGCGTGTCACTCTCTCCCTCTCTCGCAGTCAGCGTGTCACTCTCTCTCTCTCTCGCAGTCAGCGTGTCGCTCTCTCCCTCTCTCACAGTCAGCGTGTCACTCTCTCCCTCTCTCACAGTCAGCATGTCGTTCTCTCCCTCTCTCGCAGTCAGCGTGTCGCTCTCTCTCTCCCTCTCTCACAGTCAGCGTGTCACTCTCTCCCTCTCTCGCAGTCAGCGTGTCACTCTCTCCCTCTCTCGCAGTCAGCGTGTCGCACTCTCCCTCTCTCGCAGTCAGTGTGTCGCTCTTTCTCTCCCTCTCTCACAGTCAGCGTGTCGCTCTCTCCCTCTCTCGCAGTCAGCGTGTCGCACTCTCCCTCTCTCGCAGTCAGTGTGTCGCTCTCTCCCTCTCTCGCAGTCAGCGTGTCGCTCTCTCCCTCTCTCTCTCTCTCTCACAGTCAGCGTGTCGCTCTCTCCCTCTCTCTCGCAGTCAGCGTGTCACTCTCTCCCTCTCTCGCAGTCAGCGTGTCGCTCTCTCCCTCTCTCTCCCTCTCTCACAGTCAGCGTGTCGCTCTCTCCCTCTCTCACAGTCAGCGTGTCGCTCTCTCCTTCTCTCGCAGTCAGCGTGTCGCTCTCTCTCTCTCTCGCAGTCAGTGTATCACTCTCTCCTCTCTCAGTCAGCGTGTCGCTCTCTCCCTCTCTCGCAGTCAGCGTGTCACTCTCTCCCTCACTCGCAGTCAGCGTGTCACTCTCTCCCTCTCTCGCAGTCAGCGTGTCGCTCTCTCCCTCTCTCGCAGTCAGCGTGTCGCTCTCTCCCTCTCTCGCAGTCAGCGTGTCAATCTCTCCCTCTCTCGCAGTCAGCGTGTCACTCTCTCCCTCTCTCACAGTCAGCGAGTCCCCCTCTCCCTCTCTCGCAGTCAGCGTGTCGCTCTCTCCCTCTCTCGCAGTCAGCGTGTCACTCTCTCCCTCTCTCGCAGTCAGCGTGTCACTCTCTCCCTCTCTCGCAGTCAGCGTGTCACTCTCTCCCTCTCTCACAGTTAGCGTGTCGCTCTCTCCCTCTCACACAGCGTGTTGCTCTCTCCCTCTCACAGTCAGCGTGTCCCCCTCTCCCTCTGTCGCAGTCAGCGTGTCACTCTCTCCCTCTCTCGCAGTCAGGGTGTCACTCTCTCCCTCTCTCACAGTTAGCATGTCGCTCTCTCTCTCTCTCGCAGTCAATGTGTCACTCTCTCCTCTCTCACAGTCAGCGTGTCGCTCTCTCCCTCACTCGCATTCAGCGTGTCGCACTCTCCCTCTCTCGCAGTCAGCGTGTCGCACTCTCCCTCTCTCACAATCAGCGTGTCGCTCTCTCCCTCTCTCACAATCAGCGTGTCGCACTCTCCCTCTCTCGCAGTCAGCGTGTCGCTATCTCCCTCTCTCGCAGTCAGCGTGTCGCACTCTCCCTCTCTCGCAGTCAGCGTGTCGCTCTCTCCCTCTCTCACAGTCAGCGTGTCACTCTCTCCCTCTCTCGCACTCAGCGTGTCGCTCTCTCCCTCTCTCTCTCTCTCGCAGTTAGCGTGTCGCTCTCTCCCTCTCTCGCAGTCAGTGTGTCGCTCTCTCTCTATCTCTCTCTCTCTCTCGCAGTCAGCGTGTCGCTCTCTCCCTCTCTCGCAGTCAGCGTGTCGCTCTCTCCCTCTCTCGCAGTCAGCGTGTCACTCTCTCCCTCTCTCGCACTCAGCGTGTCGCTCTCTCCCTCTCTCTCTCTCTCTCGCAGTTAGCGTGTCGCTCTATCCCTCTCTCGCAGTCAGTGTGTCGCTCTCTCTCTATCTCTCTCTCTCTCTCGCAGTCAGCGTGTCGCTCTCTCCCTCTCTCGCAGTCAGCGTGTCGCTCTCTCCCTCTCTCGCAGTCAGCATGTCACTCTCTCCCTCTCTCGCACTCAGCGTGTCGCTCTCTCCCTCTCTCTCTCTCGCAGTTAGCGTGTCGCTCTCTCCCTCTCTCGCAGTCAGTGTGTCGCTCTCTCTCTATCTCTCTCTCTCTCTCGCAGTCAGCGTGTCGCTCTCTCCCTCTCGCTCAGTCAGTGTGTCGCTCTCTCTCTCTCTCTCTCTCTCTCTCTCGCAGTCAGTGTGTCGCTCTCTCTCTCTCTCTCTCCCTCTCTCGCAGTCAGCGTGTCCCCCTCTCTCCCTCTCACAGTTAGCGTGTCGCTCTCTCCCTCTCTCACGGTCAGCGTGTCGCTCTCTCCCTCTCTCGCAGTCAGCGTGACCCCCTCTCCCCCTCTCGCAGTCAGCGTGTCCCCCTCTCCCTCTCTCGCAGTCAGCGTGTCGCTCTCTCAATCTCTCGCAGTCAGCGTGTCGCTCTCTCCCTCTCTCGCAGTCAGCGTGTCCCCCCTCCCTCTCTCGCAGTCAGCGTGTCACTCTCTCCCTCTCTCGCAGTCAGCGTGTCGCTCTCTCCCTCTCTCGCAGTCAGCGTGTCACTCTCTCCCTCTCTCGCAGTCAGCGTGTCACTCTCTCCCTCTCTCCCAGTCAGCGTGTCGCACTCTCTCTCTCACGCAGTCAGCGTGTCGCTCTCTCTCTCTCTCGCAGTCAGCGTGTCGTTCTCTCCCTCTCTCACAGTCAGCGTGTCGCTCTCTCCCTCTCTCACAGTCAGCGTGTCCCCCTCTCCCTCTCTCACAGTCAGCGTGTCGCTCTCTCCCTCTCTCACAGTCAGCGTGTCACTCTGTCCCTCTCTCGCAGTCAGTATGTCGCTCTTTCTCTCCCTCTCTCACAGTCAGCGTGTCGCTCTTTCCCTCTCTCGCAGTCAGCGTGTCACTCTCTCCCTCTCTCGCAGTCAGCGTGTCGCTCTCTCCCTCTCTCGCAGTCAGCGTGTCGCTCTCTCCCTCTCTCGCAGTCAGTATGTCGCTCTTTCTCTCCCACTCTGACAGTCAGCGTGTCGCTCTTTCCCTCTCTCGCAGTCAGCGTGTCGCTCTCTCCCTCTCTCGCAGTCAGCGTGTCGCTCTCTCCCTCTCTCGCAGTCAGCGTGTCGCTCTCTCCCTCTCTCACAGTCAGCGTGTCGCTCTCTCCCTCTCTCGCAGTCAGCGTGTCACTCTCTCTCCCTCTTTCGCAGTCAGCGTGTCACTCTCGCCCTCTCTCGCAGTCAGCGTGTCGCTCTCTCCCTCTCTCGCAGTCAGTGTGTCGCTCTTTCTCTCCCTCTCTCTCGCAGTCAGCGTGTCGCTCTCTCCCTCTCTCGCAGTCAGCGTGTCGCACTCTCCCTCTCTCGCAGTCAGCGTGTCGCTCTCTCCCTCTCTCGCAGTCAGCGTGTCACTCTCTCCCTCTCTCGCACTCAGCGTGTCGCTCTCTCCCTCTCTCTCTCTCTCGCAGTTAGCGTGTCGCTCTCTCCCTCTCTCGCAGTCAGTGTGTCGCTCTCTCTCTATCTCTCTCTCTCTCGCAGTCAGCGTGTCGCTCTCTCCCTCTCTCGCAGTCAGTGTGTCGCTCTCTCTCTCTCTCTCTCTCGCAGTCAGCGTGTCCCCCTCTCCCCCTCTCGCAGTCAGCGTGTCGCTCTCTCCCTCTCTCACGGTCAGCGTGTCGCTCTCTCCCTCTCTCGCAGTCAGCGTGACCCCCTCTCCCTCTCTCGCAGTCAGCGTGTCGCTCTCTCCCTCTCTCGCAGTCAGCGTGTCGCTCTCGCCCTCTCTCACAGTCAGTGTGTCGCTGTCTCCCTCTCTCACAGTCAGCGTGTCACTCTCTCCCTCTCTCGCAGTCAGCGTGTCGCTCTCTCCCTCTCTCGCAGTCAGCGTGTCACTCTCTCCCTCTCTCGCAGTCAGCGTGTCGCTCTCTCCCTCTCTCGCAGTCAGCGTGTCACTCTCTCCCTCTCTCACTGTCATCGTGTCGCTCTCTCTCTCTCTCTCGCAGTCAGCGTGTCCCCCTCTCCCTCTCTCGCAGTCAGCGTGTCACTCTCTCCCTCTCTCGCAGTCAGCGTGTCCCCCTCTCTCTCTCTCGCACTCAGCGTGTCGCTCTCTCCCTCTCACACAGCGTGTTGCTCTCTCCCTCTCACAGTCAGCGTGTCACTCTCTCCCTCTCTCACAGTCAGCGTGTCCCCCTCTCCCTCTCTCGCAGTCAGCGTGTCACTCTCTCCCTCTCTCACAGTCAGCGTGTCGCTCTCTCTCTCTCTCGCACTCAGCGTGTCGCTCTCTCCCTCTCACAGTCAGCGTGTCCCCCTCTCCCTCTCTCGCAGTCAGCGTGTCACTCTCTCCCTCTCTCGCAGTCAGCGTGTCGCTCTCTCCCTCTCTCGCAGTCAGCGTGTCACTCTCTCCTCTCTCACAGTCAGCGTGTCGCTCTCTCCCTCTCTCGCAGTCAGCGTGTCACTCTCTCCCTCACTCGCAGTCAGCGTGTCGCTCTCTCCCTCTCTCGCAGTCAGCGTGTCGCACTCTCCCTCTCTCAGTCAGCGTGTCACTCTCTCCCTCTCTCGCAGTCAGCGTGTCACTCTCTCCCTCTCTCGCACTCAGCGTGTCGCTCTCTCCCTCTCTCTCTCTCTCGCAGTCAGCGTGTCGCTCTCTCCCTCTCTCGCAGTCAGTGTGTCGCTCTCTCCCTCTCTCTCGCAGTCAGCGTGTCGCTCTCTCCCTCTCTCGCAGTCAGCGTGTCGCTCTCTCCCTCTCTCTCGCAGTCAGTGTGTCGCTCTCTGTCTATCTCTCTCTCTCTCGCAGTCAGCGTGTCGCTCTCTCCCTCTCTCGCAGTCAGTGTGTCGCTCTCTCTCTCTCTCTCTCTCTCTCTCACAGTCAGCGTGTCGCTCTCTCCCTCTCTCACGGTCAGCGTGTCGCTCTCTCCCTCTCTCGCAGTCAGCGTGTCCCCCTCTCCCCCTCTCGCAGTCAGCGTGTCGCCCTCTCAATCTCTCGCAGTCAGCGTGTCGCTCTCTCCCTCTCTCGCAGTCAGCGTGTCGCTCTCTCCCTCTCTCGCAGTCAGCGTGTCACTCTCTCCCTCTCTCGCAGTCAGCGTGTCCCTCTCTCCCTCTCTCGCAGTCAGCGTGTCGCTCTCTCCCTCTCTCACAGTCAGCGTGTCACTCTCTCCCTCTCTCACAGTCAGCGTGTCACTCTCTCCCTCTCTCACAGTCAGCGTGTCACTCTCTCCCTCTCTCGCAGTCAGCGTGTCACTCTCTCCCTCTCTCACAGTCAGCGTGTCACTCTCTCCCTCTCTCACAGTCAGCGTGTCGTTCTCTCCCTCTCTCGCAGTCAGCGTGTCGCTCTCTCCCTCTCTCGCAGTCAGTGTGTCGCTCTTTCTCTCCCTCTCTCACAGTCAGCGTGTCGCTCTCTCCCTCTCTCGCAGTCAGCGTGTCGCTCTCTCCCTCTCTCCCAGTCAGCGTGTCGCTCTCTCCCTTTTTCGCAGTCAGCGTGTCCCCCTCTCTCTCTCTCGCAGTCAGCGTGTCGCTCTCTCCCTCTTTCGCAGTCAGCGTGTCCCCCTCTCTCTCTCTCGCAGTCAGCGTGTCACTCTCTCCCTCTCTCGCAGTCAGCGTGTCGCTCTCTCCCTCTCTCACAGTCAGCGTGTCGCTCTCTCCCTCTTTCGCAGTCAGCGTGTCCCCCTCTCTCTCTCTCGCAGTCAGCGTGTCACTCTCTCCCTCTCTCGCAGTCAGCGTGTCCCCCTCTCTCTCTCTCTCGCAGTCAGCGTGTCGCTCTCTCCCTCTTTCGCAGTCAGCGTGTCGCTCTCTCCCTCTTTCGCAGTCAGCGTGTCGCTCTCTCCCTCTCTCGCAGTCAGCGTGTCACTCTCTCCCTCTTTCGCAGTCAGCGTGTCCCCCTCTCTCTCTCTCGCAGTCAGCGTGTCGCTCTCTCCCTCTTTCGCAGTCAGCGTGTCCCCCTCTCTCTCTCTCTCGCAGTCAGCGTGTCGCTCTCTCCCTCTTTCGCAGTCAGCGTGTCCCCCTCTCTCTCTCTCGCAGTCAGCGTGTCACTCTCTCCCTCTCTCGCAGTCAGCGTGTCACTCTCTCCCTCTTTCGCAGTCAGCGTGTCCCCCTCTCTCTCTCTCGCAGTCAGCGTGTCGCTCTCTCCCTCTCTCGCAGTCAGCGTGTCGCTCTCTCTCTCTCTCGCAGTCAGCGTGTCACTCTCTCCCTCTCTCGCAGTCAGCGTGTCGTTCTCTCCCTCTCTCGCAGTCAGCGTGTCGCTCTCTCTCTCTCTCGCAGCCAGCGTGTCGCACTCTCCCTCTCTCGCAGTCAGTGTGTCGCTCTTTCTCTCCCTCTCTCACAGTCAGCGTGTCGCTCTCTCCCTCTCTCGCAGTCAGCGTGTCGCTCTCTCCCTCTCTCCCAGTCAGCGTGTCGCTCTCTCCCTCTTTCGCAGTCAGCGTGTCCCCCTCTCTCTCTCTCGCAGTCAGCGTGTCGCTCTCTCCCTCTTTCGCAGTCAGCGTGTCCCCCTCTCTCTCTCTCGCAGTCAGCGTGTCACTCTCTCCCTCTCTCACAGTCAGCATGTCGCTCTCTCCCTCTCTCACAGTCAGCGTGTCGCTCTCTCCCTCTCTCACAGTCAGCGTGTCGCTCTCTCCCTCTCTCACAGTTAGCGTGTCGCTCTCTCCCTCTCTCGCAGTCAGCGTGTCGCTCTCTCCCTCTCTCCCTCTCTCACAGTCAGCGTGTCGCTCTCTCCCTCTCTCACAGTCAGCGTGTCGCTCTCTCCCTCTCTCACAGTTAGCGTGTCCCCCTCTCCCTCTCTCACAGTCAGCGTGTCGCTCTCTCCCTCTCTCACAGTTAGCGTGTCGCTCTCTCCCTCTCTCGCAGTCAGCGTGTCGCTCTCTCCCTCTCTCCCTCTCTCGCAGTCAGCGTGTCGCTCTCTCCCTCTCTCGCAGTCAGCATGTCGCTCTCTCCCTCTCTCGCAGTCAGCGTGTCGCTCTCTCTCTCTCTCGCAGTCAGCGTGTCACTCTCTCTCTCACTCGCAGTCAGCGTGTCACTCTCTCCCTCTCTCGCAGTCAGCGTGTCGCTCTCTCTCTCTCTCACAGTCAGCGTGTCGCTCTCTCCCTCTCTCGCAGTCAGCATGTCTCTCTCTCTCTCTCTCGCAGTCAGCGTGTCACTCTCTCCCTCTCTCGCAGTCAGCGTGTCACTCTCTCTCTCACTCGCAGTCAGCGTGTCACTCTCTCCCTCTCTCGCAGGCAGCGTGTCCCCCTCTCCCTCTCTCGCTGGCAGCGTGTCGCTCTCTCCCTCTCTCGCAGGCAGCGTGTCCCCCTCTCTCTCTCTCGCAGTCAGCGTGTCGCTCTCTCCCTCTCTCGCAGTCAGCGTGTCGCTCTCTCCCTCTCTCACAGTCATCGTGTCACTCTCTCCCTCTCTCGCAGTCAGCGTGTCGCTCTCTCCCTCTCTCACAGTTATCGTGTCGCTCTCTCTCTCTCTCGCAGTCAGCGTGTCGCACTCTTCCTCTCTCGCAGTCAGCGTGTCACTCTCTCCCTCACTCGCAGTCAGCGTGTAGCTCTCTCCCTCTCTCGCAGTCAGCGTGTCGCACTCTTCCTCTCTCGCAGTCAGCGTGTCACTCTCTCCCTCACTCGCAGTCAGCGTGTCGCTCTCTCCCTCTCTCGCAGTCAGCGTGTCGCTCTCTCCCTCTCTCGCAGTCAGCGTGTCGCTCTCTCCCTCTCTCACAGTTATCGTGTCGCTCTCTCTCTCTCTCGCAGTCAGCGTGTCGCACTCTTCCTCTCTCGCAGTCAGCGTGTCACTCTCTCCCTCTCTCGCAGTCAGCGTGTAGCTCTCTCCCTCTCTCGCAGTCAGCGTGTCGCACTCTTCCTCTCTCGCAGTCAGCGTGTCACTCTCTCCCTCACTCGCAGTCAGCGTGTCGCTCTCTCCCTCTCTCGCAGTCAGCGTGTCGCTCTCTCCCTCTCTCGCAGTCAGCGTGTCGCTCTCTCCTCTCTCACTGTCATTGTGTCGCTCTCTCTCTCTCTCGCAGTCAGCGTGTCACTCTCTCCCTCTCTCGCAGTCAGCGTGTCACTCTCTCCCTCTCTCACAGTCAGCGTGTCCCCCTCTCCCTCTCTCGCAGTCAGCGTGTCGCTCTCTCCCTCTCTCGCAGTCAGCGTGTCACTCTCTCCCTCTCTCGCAGTCAGCGTGTCGCTCTCTCCCTCTCTCGCAGTCAGCGTGTCACTCTCTCCCTCTCTCGCAGTCAGCGTGTCACTCTCTCCCTCTCTCGCAGTCAGCGTGTCACTCTCTCACTCTCTCGCAGTCAGCATGTCACTCTCTCCCTCTCTCGCAGTTAGCGTGTCGCTCTCTCCCTCTCACACAGCATGTTGCTCTCTCCCTCTCACAGTCAGCGTGTCCCCCTCTCCCTCTCTCGCAGTCAGCGTGTCACTCTCTCCCTCTCTCGCAGTCAGGGTGTCACTCTCTCCCTCTCTCACAGTTAGCATGTCTCTCTCTCTCTCTCTCGCAGTCAATGTGTCACTCTCTCCTCTCTCACAGTCACCGTGTCGCTCTCTCCCTCACTCGCATTCAGCGTGTCGCACTCTCCCTCTCTCGCAGTCAGCGTGTCGCACTCTCCCTCTCTCACAATCAGCGTGTCGCTCTCTCCCTCTCTCACAATCAGCGTGTCGCACTCTCCCTCTCTCGCAGTCAGCGTGTCGCTATCTCCCTCTCTCGCAGTCAGCGTGTCGCACTCTCCCTCTCTCGCAGTCAGCGTGTCGCTCTCTCCCTCTCTCGCAGTCAGCGTGTCACTCTCTCCCTCTCTCGCACTCAGCGTGTCGCTCTCTCCCTCTCTCTCTCTCTCGCAGTTAGCGTGTCGCTCTCTCCCTCTCTCGCAGTCAGTGTGTCGCTCTCTCTCTATCTCTCTCTCTCTCTCGCAGTCAGTGTGTCGCTCTCTCTCTCTCTCTCTCTCTCTCTATCGCAGTCAGCGTGTCGCTCTCTCCCTCACTCGCAGTCAGTGTGTCGCTCTCTCTCTCTCTCTCTCCCTCTCTCGCAGTCAGCGTGTCGCTCTCTCCCTCTCTCGCAGTCAGCGTGTCGCTCTCTCCCTCTCTCACGGTCAGCGTGTCGCTCTCTCCCTCTCTCACGGTCAGCGTGTCGCTCTCTCCCTCTCTCGCAGTCAGCGTGACCCCCTCTCCCCCTCTCGCAGTCAGCGTGTCCCCCTCTCCCTCTCTCGCAGTCAGCGTGTCGCTCTCTCCCTCTCTCGCAGTCAGCGTGAACCCCTCTCCCCCTCTCGCAGTCAGCGTGTCCCCCTCTCCCTCTCTCGCAGTCAGCGTGTCACTCTCTCCCTCTCTCGCAGTCAGCGTGTCGCTCTCTCCCTCTCTAGCAGTCAGCGTGTCGCTCTCTCCCTCTCTCGCAGTCAGCGTGTCACTCTCTCCCTCTCTCGCAGTCAGCGTGTCGCTCTCTCTCTCTCTCGCAGTCAGCGTGTCACTCTCTCTCTCACTCGCAGTCAGCGTGTCACTCTCTCCCTCTCTCGCAGGCAGCGTGTCCCCCTCTCCCTCTCTCGCGGGCAGCGTGTCGCTCTCTCCCTCTCTCGCAGGCAGCGTGTCCCCCTCTCTCTCTCTCGCAGTCAGCGTGTCGCTCTCTCCCTCTCTCGCAGTCAGCGTGTCGCTCTCTCCCTCTCTCACAGTCATCGTGTCACTCTCTCCCTCTCTCGCAGTCAGCGTGTCGCTCTCTCCCTCTCTCACAGTTATCGTGTCGCTCTCTCTCTCTCTCGCAGTCAGCGTGTCGCACTCTTCCTCTCTCGCAGTCAGCGTGTCACTCTCTCCCTCACTCGCAGTCAGCGTGTAGCTCTCTCCCTCTCTCGCAGTCAGCGTGTCGCACTCTTCCTCTCTCGCAGTCAGCGTGTCACTCTCTCCCTCACTCGCAGTCAGCGTGTCGCTCTCTCCCTCTCTCGCAGTCAGCGTGTCCACCCTCCCTCTCTCGCAGTCAGCGTGTCACTCTCTCCCTCTCTCGCAGTCAGCGTGTCGCTCTCTCCCTCTCTCGCAGTCAGCGTGTCACTCTCTCCCTCTCTCGCAGTCAGCGTGTCGCACTCTCTCTCTCACGCAGTCAGCGTGTCGCTCTCTCTCTCTCTCGCAGTCAGCGTGTCGTTCTCTCCCTCTCTCACAGTCAGCGTGTCGCTCTCTCCCTCTCTCACAGTCAGCGTGTCCCCCTCTCCCTCTCTCACAGTCAGCGTGTCCCCCTCTCCCTCTCTCACAGTCAGCGTGTCGCTCTCTCCCTCTCTCACAGTCAGCGTGTCACTCTGTCCCTCTCTCGCAGTCAGTATGTCGCTCTTTCTCTCCCTCTCTCACAGTCAGCGTGTCGCTCTCTCCCTCTCTCGCAGTCAGCGTGTCGCACTCTCCCTCTCTCGCAGTCAGCGTGTCGCTCTCTCCCTCTCTCGCAGTCAGTATGTCGCTCTTTCTCTCCCTCTCTCACAGTCAGCGTGTCGCTCTCTCCCTCTCTCGCAGTCAGCGTGTCGCTCTCTCCCTCTCTCGCAGTCAGCGTGTCACTCTGTCCCTCTCTCGCAGTCAGTATGTCGCTCTTTCTCTCCCTCTCTCACAGTCAGCGTGTCGCTCTCTCCCTCTCTCGCAGTCAGCGTGTCGCACTCTCCCTCTCTCGCAGTCAGCGTGTCGCTCTCTCCCTCTCTCGCAGTCAGTATGTCGCTCTTTCTCTCCCTCTCTCACAGTCAGCGTGTCGCTCTCTCCCTCTCTCGCAGTCAGCGTGTCGCTCTCTCCCTCTCTCACAGTCAGCGTGTCACTCTCTCCCTCTCTCGCAGTCAACGTGTCGCACTCTCTCTCTCACGCAGTCAGCGTGTCGCTCTCTCCCTTTCTCGCAGTCAGCGTGTCGCTCTCTCTCTCACTCGCAGTCAGCGTGTCGCTCTCTCCCTCTCTCACAGTCAGCGTGTCGCTCTCTCTCTCACTCGCAGTCAGCGTGTCGCTCTCTCCCTCTCTCGCAGGCAGCGTGTCGCTCTCTCCCTCTCTCACAGTCAGCGTGTCACTCTGTCCCTCTCTCGCAGTCAGTATGTCGCTCTTTCTCTCCCTCTCTCACAGTCAGCGTGTCGCTCTCTCCCTCTCTCGCAGTCAGCGTGTCGCACTCTCCCTCTCTCGCAGTCAGCGTGTCGCTCTCTCCCTCTCTCGCAGTCAGTATGTCGCTCTTTCTCTCCCTCTCTCACAGTCAGCGTGTCGCTCTCTCCCTCTCTCGCAGTCAGCGTGTCGCTCTCTCCCTCTCTCACAGTCAGCGTGTCGCTCTCTCCCTCTCTCGCAGTCAACGTGTCGCTCTCTCCCTCTCTCGCAGTCAGCGTGTCGCTCTCTCCCTCTCTCGCAGGCAGCGTGTCCCCCTCTCCCTCTCTCGCAGTCAGCGTGTCACTCTCTCCCTCTCTCACAATCAGCGTGTCGCTCTCTCCCTCTCTCGCAGTCAGCGTGTCGCACTCTCCCTCTCTCAGTCAGCGTGTCACTCTCTCCCTCTCTCGCAGTCAGCGTGTCACTCTCTCCCTCTCTCGCACTCAGCGTGTCGCTCTCTCCCTCTCTCGCAGTCAGCGTGTCACTCTCTCCCTCTCTCGCAGTCAGCGTGTCGCTCTCTCCCTCTCTCGCAGTCAGCGTGTCGCTCTCTCCCTCTCTCGCAGTCAGCGTGTCGCTCTCTCCCTCTCTCGCAGTCAGCGTGTCGCTCTCTCCCTCTCTCGCAGTCAGCGTGTCGCTCTCTCCCTCTCTCGCAGTCAGCGTGTCGCTCTCTCCCTCTCTCACTGTCATCGTGTCGCTCTCTCTCTCTCTCTCGCAGTCAGCGTGTCGCACTCTCCCTCTCTCACAGTCAGCGTGTCGCCCTCTCCCTCTCTCGCAGTCAGCGTGTCGCTCTCTCCCTCTCTCGCAGTCAGCGTGTCGCTCTCTCCCTCTCTCGCAGTCAGCGTGTCGCTCTCTCCCTCTATCGCAGTCAGCGTGTCGCTCTCTCCCTCTCTCGCAGTCAGCGTGTCGCTCTCTCCCTCTCTCGCAGTCAGCGTGTCGCTCTCTCCCTCTCTCGCAGTCAGCGTGTCGCTCTCTCCCTCTCTCGCAGTCAGCGTGTCACTGTCTCCCTCTCTCGCAGTCAGCGTGTCGCTCTCTCCCTCACTCGCAGTCAGCGTGTCCCCCTCTCCCTCTCTCGCAGTCAGCGTGTCGCTCTCTCCCTCTCTCGCAGTCAGCGTGTCGCTCTCTCCCTCTCTCGCAGTCAGCGTGTCGCTCTCTCCCTCTCTCGCAGTCAGCGTGTCGCTCTCTCCCTCTATCGCAGTCAGCGTGTCGCTCTCTCCCTCTCTCGCAGTCAGCGTGTCGCTCTCTCTCTCTCTCGCACTCAGCGTGTCGCTCTCTCCCTCTCACACAGCGTGTTGCTCTCTCCCTCTCACAGTCAGCGTGTCCCCCTCTCCCTCTCTCGCAGTCAGCGTGTCACTCTCTCCCTCTCTCGCAGTCAGCGTGTCACTCTCTCCTCTCTCACAGTCAGCGTGTCGCTCTCTCCCTCTCTCGCAGTCAGCGTGTCACTCTCTCCCTCACTCGCAGTCAGCGTGTCGCACTCTCCCTCTCTCACAATCAGCGTGTCGCTCTCTCCCTCTCTCGCAGTCAGCGTGTCGCACTCTCCCTCTCTCAGTCAGCGTGTCACTCTCTCCCTCTCTCGCAGTCAGCGTGTCACTCTCTCCCTCTCTCGCACTCAGCGTGTCGCTCTCTCCCTCTCTCGCAGTCAGCGTGACACTCTCTCCCTCTCTCGCAGTCAGCGTGTCGCTCTCTCCCTCTCGCGCAGTCAGTGTGTCGCTCTCTCTCTCTCTCTCTCTGTCAGCGTGTCGCTCTCTCCCTCTCTCGCAGTCAGTGTGTCGCGCTCTCTCTCTCTCTCTCTCTCTCTCGCAGTCAGCGTGTCGCTCTCTCACTCACTCTCAGTCAGCGTGTCCCCCTCTCGCAGTCAGCGTGTCGCTCTCTCCCTCTCTCACGGTCAGCGTGTCGCTCTCTCCCTCTCTCGCAGTCAGCGTGTCCCCCTCTCCCCCTCTCGCAGTCAGCGTGTCCCCCCTCCCCCTCTCGCAGTCAGCGTGTCACTCTCTCCCTCTCTCGCAGTCAGCGTGTCACTCTCTCCCTCTCTCGCAGTCAGCGTGTCGCTCTCTCCCTCTCTCGCAGTCAGCGTGTCGCTCTCTCTCTCACTCGCAGTCAGCGTGTCGCTCTCTCTCTCTCTCTCTCTCACTCGCAGTCAGCGTGTCGCGCTCTCCCTCTCTCGCAGTCAGCGTGTCGCTCTCTCCCTCTCTCGCAGTCAGCGTGTCGCTCTCTCCCTCTCTCGCAGTCAGCGTGTCGCTCTCTCCGTCTCTCGCAGTCAGCGTGTCGCTCTCTCTCTCACTCGCAGTCAGCGTGTCGCTCTCTCTCTCACTCGCAGTCAGCGTGTCACTCTCTCCCTCTCTCGCAGTCAGCGTGTCGCTCTCTCCCTCTCTCGCAGTCAGCGTGTCCCCCTCTCCCTCTCTCGCAGGCAGCGTGTCGCTCTCTCCCTCTCTCACAGTCAGCGTGTCCCCCTCTCCCTCTCTCGCAGTCAGCGTGTCGCTCTCTCCCTCTCTCGCAGTCAGCGTGTCGCTCTCTCCGTCTCTCGCAGTCAGCGTGTCGCTCTCTCTCTCACTCGCAGTCAGCGTGTCGCTCTCTCTCTCACTCGCAGTCAGCGTGTCACTCTCTCCCTCTCTCGCAGTCAGCGTGTCGCTCTCTCCCTCACTCGCAGTCAGCGTGTCCCCCTCTCCCTCTCTCGCAGGCAGCGTGTCGCTCTCTCCCTCTCTCGCAGTCAGCGTGTCCCCCTCTCCCTCTCTCGCAGTCAGCGTGTCCCCCTCTCCCTCTCTCGCAGTCAGCGTGTCGCTCTCTCCCTCTCTCGCAGTCAGCGTGTCACTCTCTCCCTCTCTCGCAGTCAGCGTGTCGCTCTCTCCCTCTCTCGCAGTCAGCGTGTCGCTCTCTCCCTCTCTCGCAGTCAGCGTGTCGCTCTCTCCCTCTCTCGCAGTCAGCGTGTCGCTCTCTCCCTCTCTCGCAGTCAGCGTGTCGCTCTCTCCCTCTCTCGCGGTCAGCGTGTCGCTCTCTCCCTCTCTCACGGTCAGCGTGTCGCTCTCTCCCTCTCTCGCAGTCAGCGTGTCGCTCTCTCCCTCTCTCGCACTCAGCGTGTCGCTCTCTCCCTCTCTCACAGTCAGTGTGTCACTCTCTCCCTCTCTCGCAGTCAGCGTGTCGCTCTCTCCCTCTCTCGCAGTCAGCGTGTCGCTCTCTCCCTCTCTCGCAGTCAGCGTGTCACTCTCTCCCTCTCTCGCAGTCAGCGTGTCGCTCTCTCCCTCTCTCGCAGTCAGCGTGTCGCTCTCTCCCTCTCTCGCAGGCAGCGTGTCGCCCTCTCCCTCTCTCACAGTCAACGTGTCGCTCTCTCCCTCTCTCGCAGTCAGCGTGTCCCCCTCTCCCTCTCTCGCAGTCAGCGTGTCGCTCTCTCCCTCTCTCGCAGTCAGCGTGTCCCCCTCTCCCTCTCTCGCAGTCAGCGTGTCCCCCTCTCCCTCTCTCGCAGTCAGCGTGTCCCCCTCTCCCTCTCTCGCAGTCAGCGTGTCGCTCTCTCCCTCTCTCGCAGTCAGAGTGTCGCTCTCTCCCTCTCTCGCAGTCAGAGTGTCGCTCTCTCCCTCTCTCGCAGTCAGCGTGTCGCTCTCTCCCTCTCTCGCAGTCAGCGTGTCGCCCTCTCCCTCTCTCGCAGTCAGCGTGTCGCCCTCTCCCTCTCTCGCAGTCAGCGTGTCGCTCTCACCCTCTCTCGCAGTCAGCGTGTCGCTCTCTCCCTCTCTCGCAGTCAGCGTGTCGCTCTCTCCCTCTCGCGCAGTCAGCGTGTCGCTCTCTCCCTCTCGCGCAGTCAGCGTGTCGCTCTCTCCCTCTCGCGCAGTCAGCGTGTCGCTCTCTCCCTCTCTCGCAGTCAGCGTGTCGCTCTCTCCCTCTCTCGCAGTCAGCGTGTCGCTCTCTCCCTCTCTCGCAGTCAGCGTGTCGCCCTCTCCCTCTCTCGCAGTCAGCGTGTCGCACTCTCCCTCTCTCGCAGTCAGCGTGTCGCCCTCTCCCTCTCTCGCAGTCAGCGTGTCGCTCTCTCCCTCTCTCGCAGTCAGCGTGTCGCTCTCTCCCTCTCTCGCAGTCAGCGTGTCGCCCTCTCCCTCTCTCGCAGTCAGCGTGTCGCTCTCTCCCTCTCTCGCAGTCAGCGTGTCGCTCTCTCCCTCTCTCGCAGTCAGCGTGTCGCTCTCTCCCTCTCGCGCAGTCAGCATGTCGCTCTCTCCCTCTCACAGTCAGAGTGTCGCTCTCTCCCTCTCTCGCAGTCAGCGTGTCGCCCTCTCCCTCTCTCGCAGTCAGCGTGTCGCTCTCTCCCTCTCTCACAGTCAGCGTGTCCCCCTCTCCCTCTCTCGCAGTCAGCGTGTCGCTCTCTCCCTCTCTCGCAGTCAGCGTGTCCCCCTCTCCCTCTCTCGCAGTCAGAGTGTCGCTCTCTCCCTCTCTCGCAGTCAGCGTGTCGCCCTCTCCCTCTCTCGCAGTCAGCGTGTCGCTCTCTCCCTCTCTCGCAGTCAGCGTGTCCCCCTCTCCCTCTCTCGCAGTCAGCGTGTCGCTCTCTCCCTCTCTCGCAGTCAGCGTGTCGCTCTCTCCCTCTCTCGCAGTCAGCGTGTCGCTCTCTCCCTCTATCGCAGTCAGCGTGTCCCCCTCTCCCTCTCTCGCAGTCAGCGTGTCACTCTCTCCTCTCTCACTGTCATCGTGTCGCTCTCTCTCTCTCTCGCAGTCAGCGTGTCACTCTCTCCCTCACTCGCAGTCAGCGTGTAGCTCTCTCCCTCTCTCGCAGTCAGCGTGTCGCACTCTTCCTCTCTCGCAGTCAGCGTGTCACTCTCTCCCTCACTCGCAGTCAGCGTGTCGCTCTCTCCCTCTCTCGCAGTCAGCGTGTCGCTCTCTCCCTCTCTCGCAGTCAGCGTGTCGCTCTCTCCTCTCTCACTGTCATTGTGTCGCTCTCTCTCTCTCTCGCAGTCAGCGTGTCACTCTCTCCCTCTCTCGCAGTCAGCGTGTCACTCTCTCCCTCTCTCACAGTCAGCGTGTCCCCCTCTCCCTCTCTCGCAGTCAGCGTGTCGCTCTCTCCCTCTCTCGCAGTCAGCGTGTCACTCTCTCCCTCTCTCGCAGTCAGCGTGTCACTCTCTCCCTCTCTCGCAGTCAGCGTGTCACTCTCTCCCTCTCTCGCAGTCAGCGTGTCACTCTCTCCCTCTCTCGCAGTCAGCGTGTCGCTCTCTCCCTCTCTCGCAGTCAGCATGTCACTCTCTCCCTCTCTCGCAGTCAGCATGTCACTCTCTCCCTCTCTCGCAGTCAGCGTGTCACTCTCTCCCTCTCTCGCAGTCAGCATGTCACTCTCTCCCTCTCTCGCAGTTAGCGTGTCGCTCTCTCCCTCTCACACAGCGTGTTGCTCTCTCCCTCTCACAGTCAGCGTGTCCCCCTCTCCCTCTCTCGCAGTCAGCGTGTCACTCTCTCCCTCTCTCGCAGTCAGGGTGTCACTCTCTCCCTCTCTCACAGTTAGCATGTCGCTCTCTCTCTCTCTCGCAGTCAATGTGTCACTCTCTCCTCTCTCACAGTCAGCGTGTCGCTCTCTCCCTCACTCGCATTCAGCGTGTCGCACTCTCCCTCTCTCGCAGTCAGCGTGTCGCACTCTCCCTCTCTCACAATCAGCGTGTCGCTCTCTCCCTCTCTCACAATCAGCGTGTCGCACTCTCCCTCTCTCGCAGTCAGCGTGTCGCTATCTCCCTCTCTCGCAGTCAGCGTGTCGCTCTCTCCCTCTCTCGCAGTCAGCGTGTCACTCTCTCCCTCTCTCGCACTCAGCGTGTCGCTCTCTCCCTCTCTCTCTCTCTCGCAGTTAGCGTGTCGCTCTCTCCCTCTCTCGCAGTCAGTGTGTCACTCTCTCTCTATCTCTCTCTCTCTCTCGCAGTCAGTGTGTCGCTCTCTCTCTCTCTCTATCGCAGTCAGCGTGTCGCTCTCTCCCTCTCTCGCAGTCAGTGTGTCGCTCTCTCTCTCTCTCTCTCCCTCTCTCGCAGTCAGCGTGTCCCCCTCTCCCCCTCTCGCAGTCAGCGTGTCGCTCTCTCCCTCTCTCGCAGTCAGCGTGTCGCTCTCTCCCTCTCTCACGGTCAGCGTGTCGCTCTCTCCCTCTCTCACGGTCAGCGTGTCGCTCTCTCCCTCTCTCGCAGTCAGCGTGACCCCCTCTCCCCCTCTCGCAGTCAGCGTGTCCCCCTCTCCCTCTCTCGCAGTCAGCGTGTCACTCTCTCCCTCTCTCGCAGTCAGCGTGTCACTCTCTCCCTCTCTCGCAGTCAGCGTGTCGCTCTCTCTCTCTCTCGCAGTCAGCGTGTCACTCTCTCTCTCACTCGCAGTCAGCGTGTCACTCTCTCCCTCTCTCGCAGGCAGCGTGTCCCCCTCTCCCTCTCTCGCGGGCAGCGTGTCGCTCTCTCCCTCTCTCGCAGGCAGCGTGTCCCCCTCTCTCTCTCTCGCAGTCAGCGTGTCGCTCTCTCCCTCTCTCGCAGTCAGCGTGTCGCTCTCTCCCTCTCTCACAGTCATCGTGTCACTCTCTCCCTCTCTCGCAGTCAGCGTGTCGCTCTCTCCCTCTCTCACAGTTATCGTGTCGCTCTCTCTCTCTCTCGCAGTCAGCGTGTCGCACTCTTCCTCTCTCGCAGTCAGCGTGTCACTCTCTCCCTCACTCGCAGTCAGCGTGTAGCTCTCTCCCTCTCTCGCAGTCAGCGTGTCGCTCTCTTCCTCTCTCGCAGTCAGCGTGTCACTCTCTCCCTCACTCGCAGTCAGCGTGTCGCTCTCTCCCTCTCTCGCAGTCAGCGTGTCCACCCTCCCTCTCTCGCAGTCAGCGTGTCACTCTCTCCCTCTCTCGCAGTCAGCGTGTCGCTCTCTCCCTCTCTCGCAGTCAGCGTGTCACTCTCTCCCTCTCTCGCAGTCAGCGTGTCGCACTCTCCCTCTCACGCAGTCAGCGTGTCGCTCTCTCTCTCTCTCGCAGTCAGCGTGTCGTTCTCTCCCTCTCTCACAGTCAGCGTGTCGCTCTCTCCCTCTCTCACAGTCAGCGTGTCCCCCTCTCCCTCTCTCACAGTCAGCGTGTCGCTCTCTCCCTCTCTCACAGTCAGCGTGTCACTCTGTCCCTCTCTCGCAGTCAGTATGTCGCTCTTTCTCTCCCTCTCTCACAGTCAGCGTGTCGCTCTCTCCCTCTCTCGCAGTCAGCGTGTCGCACTCTCCCTCTCTCGCAGTCAGCGTGTCGCTCTCTCCCTCTCTCGCAGTCAGTATGTCGCTCTTTCTCTCCCTCTCTCACAGTCAGCGTGTCGCTCTCTCCCTCTCTCGCAGTCAGCGTGTCGCTCTCTCCCTCTCTCACAGTCAGCGTGTCACTCTCTCCCTCTCTCGCAGTCAACGTGTCGCACTCTCTCTCTCACGCAGTCAGCGTGTCGCTCTCTCTCTCTCTCGCAGTCAGCGTGTCGCTCTCTCCCTCTCTCGCAGTCAGCGTGTCGCTCTCTCTCTCACTCGCAGTCAGCGTGTCGCTCTCTCCCTCTCTCACAGTCAGCGTGTCACTCTCTCCCTCTCTCGCAGTCAATGTGTCGCACTCTCTCTCTCACGCAGTCAGCGTGTCACTCTCTCCCTCTCTCGCAGTCAGCGTGTCGCTCTCTCTCTCTCTCGCAGTCAGCGTGTCGCTCTCTCCCTCTCTCGCAGTCAGCGTGTCGCTCTCTCCCTCTCTCACAGTCAACGTGTCGCTCTCTCTCTCTCTCGCAGTCAGCGTGTCGCTCTCTCTCTCTCTCGCAGTCAGCGTGTCGCTCTCTCCCTCTCTCGCAGTCAGCGTGTCACTCTCTCCCTCTCTCGCAGTCAGCGTGTCGCTCTCTCTCTCTCTCGCAGTCAGCGTGTCGCTCTCTCCCTCTCTCGCAGTCAGCGTGTCGCTCTCTCACTCTCTCGCAGTAAGCGTGTCCCTCTCTCCCTCTCTCGCAGTCAGCGTGTCACTCTCTCCCTCTCTCGCAGTCAGCGTGTCCCTCTCTCCCTCTCTCGCAGTCAGCGTGTCGCTCTCTCTCTCACTCGCAGTCAGCGTGTCGCTCTCTCCCTCTCTCGCAGGCAGCGTGTCCCCCTCTCCCTCTCTCGCAGTCAGCGTGTCACTCTCTCCCTCTCTCACAATCAGCGTGTCGCTCTCTCCCTCTCTCGCAGTCAGCGTGTCGCACTCTCCCTCTCTCAGTCAGCGTGTCACTCTCTCCCTCTCTCGCAGTCAGCGTGTCACTCTCTCCCTCTCTCGCACTCAGCGTGTCGCTCTCTCCCTCTCTCGCAGTCAGCGTGTCACTCTCTCCCTCTCTCACAGTCAGCGTGTCGCTCTCTCCCTCTCTCGCAGTCAGCGTGTCGCTCTCTCCCTCTCTCGCAGTCAGCGTGTCGCTCTCTCCCTCTCTCGCAGTCAGCGTGTCGCTCTCTCCCTCTCTCGCAGTCAGCGTGTCGCTCTCTCCCTCTCTCACTGTCATCGTGTCGCTCTCTCTCTCTCTCTCGCAGTCAGCGTGTCGCACTCTCCCTCTCTCACAGTCAGCGTGTCGCCCTCTCCCTCTCTCGCAGTCAGCGTGTCGCTCTCTCCCTCTCTCGCAGTCAGCGTGTCGCTCTCTCCCTCTCTCGCAGTCAGCGTGTCGCTCTCTCCCTCTCTCGCAGTCAGCGTGTCGCTCTCTCCCTCTCTCGCAGTCAGCGTGTCGCACTCTCCCTCTCTCGCAGTCAGCGTGTCGCACTCTCCCTCTCTCACAGTCAGCGTGTCACTCTCTCCCTCACTCGCAGTCAGCGTGTCCCCCTCTCCCTCTCTCGCAGTCAGCGTGTCGCTCTCTCCCTCTCTCGCAGTCAGCGTGTCGCTCTCTCCCTCTCTCGCAGTCAGCGTGTCGCTCTCTCCCTCTCTCGCAGTCAGCGTGTCGCTCTCTCCCTCTATCGCAGTCAGCGTGTCGCTCTCTCCCTCTCTCGCAGTCAGCGTGTCGCTCTCTCTCTCTCTCGCACTCAGCGTGTCGCTCTCTCCCTCTCACACAGCGTGTTGCTCTCTCCCTCTCACAGTCAGCGTGTCCCCCTCTCCCTCTCTCGCAGTCAGCGTGTCACTCTCTCCCTCTCTCGCAGTCAGCGTGTCGCTCTCTCCCTCTCTCGCAGTCAGCGTGTCGCTCTCTCCCTCTCTCACAGTCAGCGTGTCCCCCTCTCCCTCTCTCACAGTCAGCGTGTCACTCTCTCCTCTCTGACAGTCAGCGTGTCGCTCTCTCCCTCTCTCGCAGTCAGCGTGTCACTCTCTCCCTCACTCGCAGTCAGCGTGTCGCACTCTCCCTCTCTCACAATCAGCGCGTCGCTCTCTCCCTCTCTCGCAGTCAGCGTGTCGCACTCTCCCTCTCTCAGTCAGCGTGTCACTCTCTCCCTCTCTCGCAGTCAGCGTGTCACTCTCTCCCTCTCTCGCAGTCAGCGTGTCGCTCTCTCCCTCTCTCGCAGTCAGCGTGACACTCTCTCCCTCTCTCGCAGTCAGCGTGTCGCTCTCTCCCTCTCGCGCAGTCAGTGTGTCGCTCTCTCTCTCTCTCTCTCTCTCTCTGTCAGCGTGTCGCTCTCTCCCTCTCTCGCAGTCAGTGTGTCGCTCTCTCTCTCTCTCTCTCTCTCTCGCAGTCAGCGTGTCGCTCTCTCACTCACTCTCAGTCAGCGTGTCCCCCTCTCGCAGTCAGCGTGTCGCTCTCTCCCTCTCTCACGGTCAGCGTGTCGCTCTCTCCCTCTCTCGCAGTCAGCGTGTCCCCCTCTCCCCCTCTCGCAGTCAGCGTGTCCCCCCTCCCCCTCTCGCAGTCAGCGTGTCACTCTCTCCCTCTCTCGCAGTCAGCGTGTCACTCTCTCCCTCTCTCGCAGTCAGCGTGTCGCTCTCTCCCTCTCTCGCAGTCAGCGTGTCGCTCTCTCCGTCTCTCGCAGTCAGCGTGTCGCTCTCTCTCTCACTCGCAGTCAGCGTGTCGCTCTCTCTCTCTCTCTCTCTCACTCGCAGTCAGCGTGTCGCGCTCTCCCTCTCTCGCAGTCAGCGTGTCGCTCTCTCCCTCTCTCGCAGTCAGCGTGTCGCTCTCTCCCTCTCTCGCAGTCAGCGTGTCCCACTCTCCCTCTCTCGCAGTCAGCGTGTCGCTCTCTCTCTCACTCGCAGTCAGCGTGTCGCTCTCTCTCTCACTCGCAGTCAGCGTGTCACTCTCTCCCTCTCTCGCAGTCAGCGTGTCGCTCTCTCCCTCTCTCGCAGTCAGCGTGTCGCTCTCTCCCTCACTTGCAGTCAGCGTGTCCCCCTCTCCCTCTCTCGCAGGCAGCGTGTCGCTCTCTCCCTCTCTCGCAGTCAGCGTGTCCCCCTCTCCCTCTCTCGCAGTCAGCGTGTCCCCCTCTCCCTCTCTCGCAGTCAGCGTGTCACTCTCTCCCTCTCTCGCAGTCAGCGTGTCGCTCTCTCCCTCTCTCGCAGTCAGCGTGTCGCTCTCTCCCTCTCTCGCAGTCAGCGTGTCGCTCTCTCCCTCTCTCGCAGTCAGCGTGTCGCTCTCTCCCTCTCTCGCAGTCAGCGTGTCGCTCTCTCCCTCTCTCGCAGTCAGCGTGTCGCTCTCTCCCTCTCTCACGGTCAGCGTGTCACTCTGTCCCTCTCTCGCAGTCAGTATGTCGCTCTTTCTCTCCCTCTCTCACAGTCAGCGTGTCGCTCTCTCCCTCTCTCGCAGTCAGCGTGTCGCACTCTCCCTCTCTCGCAGTCAGCGTGTCGCTCTCTCCCTCTCTCGCAGTCAGTATGTCGCTCTTTCTCTCCCTCTCTCACAGTCAGCGTGTCGCTCTCTCCCTCTCTCGCAGTCAGCGTGTCGCTCTCTCCCTCTCTCACAGTCAGCGTGTCACTCTCTCCCTCTCTCGCAGTCAACGTGTCGCACTCTCTCTCTCACGCAGTCAGCGTGTCGCTCTCTCTCTCTCTCGCAGTCAGCGTGTCGCTCTCTCCCTCTCTCGCAGTCAGCGTGTCGCTCTCTCTCTCACTCGCAGTCAGCGTGTCGCTCTCTCCCTCTCTCACAGTCAGCGTGTCACTCTCTCCCTCTCTCGCAGTCAATGTGTCGCACTCTCTCTCTCACGCAGTCAGCGTGTCACTCTCTCCCTCTCTCGCAGTCAGCGTGTCGCTCTCTCTCTCTCTCGCAGTCAGCGTGTCGCTCTCTCCCTCTCTCGCAGTCAGCGTGTCGCTCTCTCCCTCTCTCACAGTCAACGTGTCGCTCTCTCTCTCTCTCGCAGTCAGCGTGTCGCTCTCTCTCTCTCTCGCAGTCAGCGTGTCGCTCTCTCCCTCTCTCGCAGTCAGCGTGTCACTCTCTCCCTCTCTCGCAGTCAGCGTGTCGCTCTCTCTCTCTCTCGCAGTCAGCGTGTCGCTCTCTCCCTCTCTCGCAGTCAGCGTGTCGCTCTCTCCCTCTCTCGCAGTCAGCGTGTCGCTCTCTCCCTCTCTCGCAGTCAGCGTGTCGCTCTCTCCCTCTCTCGCAGGCAGCGTGTCCCCCTCTCCCTCTCTCGCAGTCAGCGTGTCACTCTCTCCCTCTCTCACAATCAGCGTGTCGCTCTCTCCCTCTCTCGCAGTCAGCGTGTCGCACTCTCCCTCTCTCAGTCAGCGTGTCACTCTCTCCCTCTCTCGCAGTCAGCGTGTCACTCTCTCCCTCTCTCGCACTCAGCGTGTCGCTCTCTCCCTCTCTCGCAGTCAGCGTGTCACTCTCTCCCTCTCTCACAGTCAGCGTGTCGCTCTCTCCCTCTCTCGCAGTCAGCGTGTCGCTCTCTCCCTCTCTCGCAGTCAGCGTGTCGCTCTCTCCCTCTCTCGCAGTCAGCGTGTCGCTCTCTCCCTCTCTCGCAGTCAGCGTGTCGCTCTCTCCCTCTCTCACTGTCATCGTGTCGCTCTCTCTCTCTCTCTCGCAGTCAGCGTGTCGCACTCTCCCTCTCTCACAGTCAGCGTGTCGCCCTCTCCCTCTCTCGCAGTCAGCGTGTCGCTCTCTCCCTCTCTCGCAGTCAGCGTGTCGCTCTCTCCCTCTCTCGCAGTCAGCGTGTCGCTCTCTCCCTCTATCGCAGTCAGCGTGTCGCTCTCTCCCTCTATCGCAGTCAGCGTGTCGCTCTCTCCCTCTCTCGCAGTCAGCGTGTCGCTCTCTCCCTCTCTCGCAGTCAGCGTGTCGCACTCTCCCTCTCTCGCAGTCAGCGTGTCGCACTCTCCCTCTCTCACAGTCAGCGTGTCACTCTCTCCCTCACTCGCAGTCAGCGTGTCCCCCTCTCCCTCTCTCGCAGTCAGCGTGTCGCTCTCTCCCTCTCTCGCAGTCAGCGTGTCGCTCTCTCCCTCTCTCGCAGTCAGCGTGTCGCTCTCTCCCTCTCTCGCAGTCAGCGTGTCGCTCTCTCCCTCTATCGCAGTCAGCGTGTCGCTCTCTCCCTCTCTCGCAGTCAGCGTGTCGCTCTCTCCCTCTCACACAGCGTGTTGCTCTCTCCCTCTCACAGTCAGCGTGTCCCCCTCTCCCTCTCTCGCAGTCAGCGTGTCACTCTCTCCCTCTCTCGCAGTCAGCGTGTCGCTCTCTCCCTCTCTCGCAGTCAGCGTGTCGCTCTCTCCCTCTCTCACAGTCAGCGTGTCCCCCTCTCCCTCTCTCGCAGTCAGCGTGTCACTCTCTCCTCTCTCACAGTCAGCGTGTCGCTCTCTCCCTCTCTCGCAGTCAGCGTGTCACTCTCTCCCTCACTCGCAGTCAGCGTGTCGCACTCTCCCTCTCTCACAATCAGCGTGTCGCTCTCTCCCTCTCTCGCAGTCAGCGTGTCGCACTCTCCCTCTCTCAGTCAGCGTGTCACTCTCTCCCTCTCTCGCAGTCAGCGTGTCACTCTCTCCCTCTCTCGCAGTCAGCGTGTCGCTCTCTCCCTCTCTCGCAGTCAGCGTGACACTCTCTCCCTCTCTCGCAGTCAGCGTGCCGCTCTCTCCCTCTCGCGCAGTCAGTGTGTCGCTCTCTCTCTCTCTCTCTCTCTCTCTCTGTCAGCGTGTCGCTCTCTCCCTCTCTCGCAGTCAGTGTGTCGCTCTCTCTCTCTCTCTCTCTCTCTCGCAGTCAGCGTGTCGCTCTCTCACTCACTCTCAGTCAGCGTGTCCCCCTCTCGCAGTCAGCGTGTCGCTCTCTCCCTCTCTCACGGTCAGCGTGTCGCTCTCTCTCTCTCTCTCGCAGTCAGTGTGTCACTCTCTCCTCTCTCACAGTCAGCGTGTCGCTCTCTCCCTCTCTCGCAGTCAGCGTGTCACTCTCTCCCTCACTCGCAGTCAGCGTGTCGCTCTCTCCCTCTCTCACAAGCAGCGTGTCGCTCTCTCCCTCTCTCGCAGTCAGCGTGTCGCACTCTCCCTCTCTCAGTCAGCGTGTCACTCTCTCCCTCTCTCGCACTCAGCGTGTCGCGCTCTCCCTCTCTCTCTCTCGCAGTCAGCGTGTCGCTCTCTCCCTCTCTCGCAGTCAGTGTGTCGCTCTCTGTCTATCTCTCTCTCTCTCGCAGTCAGCGTGTCGCTCTCTCCCTCTCTCGCAGTCAGTGTGTCGCTCTCTCTCTCTCTCTCCCTCTCTCGCAGTCAGCGTGTCGCTCTCTCCCTCTCTCGCAGTCAGCGTGTCGCTCTCTCCCTCTCTCGCAGTCAGCGTGTCCCCCTCTCCCCCTCTCGCAGTCAGCGTGTCGCTCTCTCAATCTCTCGCAGTCAGCGTGTCGCTCTCTCAATCTCTCGCAGTCAGCGTGTCGCTCTCTCCCTCTCTCGCAGTCAGCGTGTCGCTCTCTCCCTCTCTCGCAGTCAGCGTGTCACTCTCTCCCTCTCTCGCAGTCAGCGTGTCACTCTCTCCCTCTCTCGCAGTCAGCGTGTCGCTCTCTCCCTCTCTCGCAGTCAGCGTGTCGCTCTCTCTCTCCCTCTCTCACAGTCAGCGTGTCACTCTCTCCCTCTCTCGCAGTCAGCATGTCGCTCTCTCCCTCTCTCACAGTCAGCGTGTCGCTCTCTCTCTCCCTCTCTCACAGTCAGCGTGTCACTCTCTCCCTCTCTCGCAGTCAGCGTGTCGCTCTCTCCCTCTCTCGCAGTCAGCGTGTCGCTCTCTCCCTCTCTCACAGTCAGCGTGTCGCTCTCTCTCTCCCTCTCTCACAGTCAGCGTGTCGCTCTCTCCCTCTCTCGCAGTCAGCGTGTCGCTCTCTCCCTCTCTCGCAGTCAGCGTGTCGCTCTCTCCCTCTCTCACAGTCAGCGTGTCGCTCTCTCCCTCTCTCGCAGTCAGCGTGTCGCTCTCTCCCTCTCTCGCAGTCAGCGTGTCCCCCTCTCCCCCTCTCGCAGTCAGCGTGTCGCTCTCTCAATCTCTCGCAGTCAGCGTGTCGCTCTCTCCCTCTCTCGCAGTCAGCGTGTCGCTCTCTCCCTCTCTCGCAGTCAGCGTGTCACTCTCTCCCTCTCTCGCAGTCAGCGTGTCACTCTCTCCCTCTCTCGCAGTCAGCGTGTCACTCTCTCACTCACTCTCAGTCAGCGTGTCCCCCTCTCGCAGTCAGCGTGTCGCTCTCTCCCTCTCTCACGGTCAGCGTGTCGCTCTCTCTCTCTCTCTCGCAGTCAGTGTGTCACTCTCTCCTCTCTCACAGTCAGCGTGTCGCTCTCTCCCTCTCTCGCAGTCAGCGTGTCACTCTCTCCCTCACTCGCAGTCAGCGTGTCGCTCTCTCCCTCTCTCACAAGCAGCGTGTCGCTCTCTCCCTCTCTCGCAGTCAGCGTGTCGCACTCTCCCTCTCTCAGTCAGCGTGTCACTCTCTCCCTCTCTCGCACTCAGCGTGTCGCGCTCTCCCTCTCTCTCTCTCGCAGTCAGCGTGTCGCTCTCTCCCTCTCTCGCAGTCAGTGTGTCGCTCTCTGTCTATCTCTCTCTCTCTCGCAGTCAGCGTGTCGCTCTCTCCCTCTCTCGCAGTCAGTGTGTCGCTCTCTCTCTCTCTCTCCCTCTCTCGCAGTCAGCGTGTCGCTCTCTCCCTCTCTCGCAGTCAGCGTGTCGCTCTCTCCCTCTCTCACGGTCAGCGTGTCGCTCTCTCCCTCTCTCGCAGTCAGCGTGTCCCCCTCTCCCCCTCTCGCAGTCAGCGTGTCGCTCTCTCAATCTCTCGCAGTCAGCGTGTCGCTCTCTCCCTCTCTCGCAGTCAGCGTGTCGCTCTCTCCCTCTCTCGCAGTCAGCGTGTCACTCTCTCCCTCTCTCGCAGTCAGCGTGTCACTCTCTCCCTCTCTCGCAGTCAGCGTGTCGCTCTCTCCCTCTCTCGCAGTCAGCGTGTCGCTCTCTCTCTCCCTCTCTCACAGTCAGCGTGTCACTCTCTCCCTCTCTCGCAGTCAGCGTGTCGCTCTCTCCCTCTCTCGCAGTCAGCGTGTCGCTCTTTCTCTCCCTCTCTCACAGTCAGCGTGTCGCTCTCTCTCTCCCTCTCTCACAGTCAGCGTGTCACTCTCTCCCTCTCTCGCAGTCAGCATGTCGCTCTCTCCCTCTCTCGCAGTCAGCGTGTCGCTCTTTCTCTCCCTCTCTCACAGTCAGCGTGTCGCTCTCTCCCTCTCTCGCAGTCAGCGTGTCGCTCTCTCCCTCTCTCACAGTCAGCGTGTCGCTCTCTCTCTCCCTCTCTCACAGTCAGCGTGTCACTCTCTCCCTCTCTCGCAGTCAGCGTGTCGCTCTCTCCCTCTCTCGCAGTCAGCGTGTCGCTCTCTCCCTCTCTCACAGTCAGCGTGTCGCTCTCTCCCTCTCTCGCAGTCAGCGTGTCGCTCTCTCCCTCTCTCGCAGTCAGCGTGTCCCCCTCTCCCCCTCTCGCAGTCAGCGTGTCGCTCTCTCAATCTCTCGCAGTCAGCGTGTCGCTCTCTCCCTCTCTCGCAGTCAGCGTGTCGCTCTCTCCCTCTCTCGCAGTCAGCGTGTCACTCTCTCCCTCTCTCGCAGTCAGCGTGTCACTCTCTCCCTCTCTCGCAGTCAGCGTGTCACTCTCTCTCTCTCTCGCAGTCAGCGTGTCGCTCTCAACCTCTCTCACAGTCAGCGTGTCACTCTCTCCAACTCTCACAGTCAACATGTCGTTCTCTCCCTCTCTCGCAGTCAGCGTGTCGCTCTCTCTCTCCCTCTCTCACAGTCAGCGTGTCACTCTCTCCCTCTCTCGCAGTCAGCATGTCGCTCTCTCCCTCTCTCGCAGTCAGCGTGTCGCTCTTTCTCTCCCTCTCTCACAGTCAGCGTGTCGCTCTGTCCCTCTCTCGCAGTCAGCGTGTCGCACTCTCCCTCTCTCGCAGTCAGTGTGTCGCTCTCTCCCTCTCTCGCAGTCAGCGTGTCGCTCTCTCCCTCTCTCGCAGTCAGCGTATCGCTCTCTCCCTCTCTCGCAGTCAGCGTATCGCTCTCTCCCTCTCTCGCAGTCAGCGTATCGCTCTCTCCCTCTCTCGCAGTCAGCGTGTCGCTCTCTCCCTCTCTCGCAGTCAGCGTGTCGCACTCTCCCTCTCTCAGTCAGCGTGTCACTCTCTCCCTCTCTCGCACTCAGCGTGTCGCGCTCTCCCTCTCTCTCTCTCGCAGTCAGCGTGTCGCTCTCTCCCTCTCTCGCAGTCAGTGCGTCGCTCTCTGTCTATCTCTCTCTCTCTCGCAGTCAGCGTGTCGCTCTCTCCCTCTCTCGCAGTCAGTGTGTCGCTCTCTCTCTCTCTCTCCCTCTCTCGCAGTCAGCGTGTCGCTCTCTCCCTCTCTCGCAGTCAGCGTGTCGCTCTCTCCCTCTCTCACAGTCAGCGTGTCGCTCTCTCCCTCTCTCGCGGTCAGCGTGTCGCTCTCTCCCTCTCTCACGGTCAGCGTGTCGCTCTCTCCCTCTCTCGCAGTCAGCGTGTCCCCCTCTCCCCCTCTCGCAGTCAGCGTGTCGCTCTCTCAATCTCTCGCAGTCAGCGTGTCGCTCTCTCCCTCTCTCGCAGTCAGCGTGTCGCTCTCTCCCTCTCTCGCAGTCAGCGTGTCACTCTCTCCCTCTCTCGCAGTCAGCGTGTCACTCTCTCCCTCTCTCGCAGTCAGCGTGTCGCTCTCTCCCTCTCTCGCAGTCAGCGTGTCGCTCTCTCTCTCCCTCTCTCACAGTCAGCGTGTCACTCTCTCCCTCTCTCGCAGTCAGCATGTCGCTCTCTCCCTCTCTCACAGTCAGCGTGTCGCTCTCTCTCTCCCTCTCTCACAGTCAGCGTGTCACTCTCTCCCTCTCTCGCAGTCAGCGTGTCGCTCTCTCCCTCTCTCGCAGTCAGCGTGTCGCTCTTTCTCTCCCTCTCTCACAGTCAGCGTGTCGCTCTCTCTCTCCCTCTCTCACAGTCAGCGTGTCACTCTCTCCCTCTCTCGCAGTCAGCATGTCGCTCTCTCCCTCTCTCGCAGTCAGCGTGTCGCTCTTTCTCTCCCTCTCTCACAGTCAGCGTGTCGCTCTCTCCCTCTCTCGCAGTCAGCGTGTCGCTCTCTCCCTCTCTCACAGTCAGCGTGTCGCTCTCTCTCTCCCTCTCTCACAGTCAGCGTGTCACTCTCTCCCTCTCTCGCAGTCAGCGTGTCGCTCTCTCCCTCTCTCGCAGTCAGCGTGTCGCTCTCTCCCTCTCTCACAGTCAGCGTGTCGCTCTCTCCCTCTCTCGCAGTCAGCGTGTCGCTCTCTCCCTCTCTCGCAGTCAGCGTGTCCCCCTCTCCCCCTCTCGCAGTCAGCGTGTCGCTCTCTCAATCTCTCGCAGTCAGCGTGTCGCTCTCTCCCTCTCTCGCAGTCAGCGTGTCGCTCTCTCCCTCTCTCGCAGTCAGCGTGTCACTCTCTCCCTCTCTCGCAGTCAGCGTGTCACTCTCTCCCTCTCTCGCAGTCAGCGTGTCACTCTCTCTCTCTCTCGCAGTCAGCGTGTCGCTCTCAACCTCTCTCACAGTCAGCGTGTCACTCTCTCCCTCTCTCACAGTCAACATGTCGTTCTCTCCCTCTCTCGCAGTCAGCGTGTCGCTCTCTCTCTCCCTCTCTCACAGTCAGCGTGTCACTCTCTCCCTCTCTCGCAGTCAGCATGTCGCTCTCTCCCTCTCTCGCAGTCAGCGTGTCGCTCTTTCTCTCCCTCTCTCACAGTCAGCGTGTCGCTCTGTCCCTCTCTCGCAGTCAGCGTGTCGCACTCTCCCTCTCTCGCAGTCAGTGTGTCGCTCTCTCCCTCTCTCGCAGTCAGCGTATCGCTCTCTCCCTCTCTCGCAGTCAGCGTATCACTCTCTCCCTATCTCACAGTCAGTGTGTCGCTCTTTCTCTCCCTTTCTCACAGTCAGCGTGTCGCTCTCTCCCTCTCTCCCAGTCAGCGTGTCGCTCTCTCCCTCTTTCGCAGTCAGCGTGTCCCCCTCTCTCTCTCTCGCAGTCAGCGTGTCACTCTCTCCCTCTCTCACAGTCAGCGTGTCGCTCTTTCCCTCTCTCGCAGTCAGCGTGTCGCTCTCTCCCTCTCTCACAGTCAGCGTGTCGCACTCTCCCTCTGTCGCAGCCAGTGTGTCGCTCTCTCCCTCTCTCGCAGTCAGTGTGTCGCTCTCTCCCTCTCTCGCAGTCAGCGTATCGCTCTCTCCCTATCTCACAGTCAGTGTGTCGCTCTTTCTCTCCCTCTCTCACAGTCAGCGTGTCGCTCTCTCCCTCTCTCGCAGTCAGCGTGTCGCTCTCTCCCTCTTTCGCAGTCAGCGTGTCCCCCTCTCTCTCTCTCGCAGTCAGCGTGTCACTCTCTCCCTCTCTCGCAGTCAGCGTGTCGCTCTCTCCCTCTCTCGCAGTCAGCGTGTCGCTCTCTCCCTCTCTCGCAGTCAGCGTGTCGCTCTCTCCCTCTCTCGCAGTCAGCGTGTCGCTCTCTCTCTCTCTCGCAGTCAGCGTGTCACTCTCTCTCTCACTCGCAGTCAGTGTGTCACTCTCTCCCTCTCTCGCAGTCAGCGTGTCGCTCTCTCTCTCTCTCACAGTCAGCGTGTCGCTCTCTCCCTCTCTCACAGTTATCGTGTCGCTCTCTCTCTCTCTCGCAGTCAGCGTGTCGCACTCTTCCTCTCTCGCAGTCAGCGTGTCACTCTCTCCCTCACTCGCAGTCAGCGTGTAGCTCTCTCCCTCTCTCGCAGTCAGCGTGTCGCACTCTTCCTCTCTCGCAGTCAGCGTGTCACTCTCTCCCTCACTCGCAGTCAGCGTGTCGCACTCTCCCTCTCTCAGTCAGCGTGTCACTCTCTCCCTCTCTCGCAGTCAGCGTGTCGCTCTCTCCCTCTCTCACAGTCATCGTGTCACTCTCTCCCTCTCTCGCAGTCAGCGTGTCGCTCTCTCGCAGTCAGCGTGTCGCTCTCTCAATCTCTCGCAGTCAGCGTGTCGCTCTCTCCCTCTCTCGCAGTCAGCGTGTCCCCCTCTCCCTCTCTCGCAGTCAGCGTGTCGCTCTCTCCCTCTCTCTCAGTCAGTGTGTCACTCTCTCCCTCTCTCGCAGTCAGCGTGTAGCTCTCTCCCTCTCTCGCAGTCAGCGTGTCGCACTCTCCCTCTCTCGCAGTCAGCGTGTCGCACTCTCCCTCTCTCGCAGTCAGCGTGTCACTCTCTCCCTCTCTCGCAGTCAGCGTGTCGCACTCTCCCTCTCTCGCAGTCAGCGTGTCGCTCACTCGCTCTCTCGCAGTCAGCGTGTCACTCTCTCCCTCTCTCGCAGTCAGCGTGTCCCCCTCTCTCTCTCTCGCAGTCAGCGTGTCACTCTCTCCCTCTCTCGCAGTCAGCGTGTCGCACTCTCCCTCTCTCGCAGTCAGCGTGTCGCTCTCTCCCTCTCTCTCAGTCAGCGTGTCACTCTCTCCCTCTCTCGCAGTCAGCGTGTAGCTCTCTCCCTCTCTCGCAGTCAGCGTGTCGCACTCTCCCTCTCTCGCAGTCAGCCTGTCGCACTCTCCCTCTCTCGCAGTCAGCGTGTCACTCTCTCCCTCTCTCGCAGTCAGCGTGTCGCACTCTCCCTCTCTCGCAGTCAGCGTGTCGCTCTCTCCCTCTCTCGCAGTCAGCGTGTCGCTCTCTCCCTCTCTCACAGTCAGCGTGTCGCTCTCTCCCTCTCTCCCAGTCAGCGTGTCGCTCTCTCTCTCTCTCGCAGTCAGCGTGTCACTCTCTCCCTCTCTCGCAGTCAGCGTGTCGCTCTCTCCCTCTCTCGCAGTCAGCGTGTCGCTCTCTCCCTCTCTCGGAGTCAGCGTGTCGCTCTCTCCCTCTCTCGCAGTCAGCGTGTCGCTCTCTCCCTCTCTCGCAGTCAGCGTGTCGCTCTCTCCCTCTCTCACGGTCAGCGTGTCGCTCTCTCCCTCTCTCGCGGTCAGCGTGTCGCTCTCTCCCTCTCTCGCACTCAGCGTGTCGCTCTCTCCCTCTCTCGCAGTCAGCGTGTCGCTCTCTCCCTCTCTCGCAGTCAGCGTGTCGCTCTCTCCCTCTCTCGCAGGCAGCGTGTCGCCCCCTCCCTCTCTCACAGTCAACGTGTCGCTCTCTCCCTCTCTCGCAGTCAGCGTGTCCCCCTCTCCCTCTCTCGCAGTCAGCGTGTCGCTCTCTCCCTCTCTCGCAGTCAGCGTGTCCCCCTCTCCCTCTCTCGCAGTCAGCGTGTCCCCCTCTCCCTCTCTCACAGTCAGCGTGTCGCTCTCTCCCTCTCTCGCAGTCAGAGTGTCGCTCTCTCCCTCTCTCGCAGTCAGCGTGTCGCTCTCTCCCTCTCTCGCAGTCAGCGTGTCGCCCTCTCCCTCTCTCGCAGTCAGCGTGTCGCCCTCTCCCTCTCTCGCAGTCAGCGTGTCGCTCTCTCCCTCTCTCGCAGTCAGCGTGTCGCTCTCTCCCTCTCTCGCAGTCAGCGTGTCGCTCTCTCCCTCTCGCGCAGTCAGCGTGTCGCTCTCTCCCTCTCGCGCAGTCAGCGTGTCGCTCTCTCCCTCTCTCGCAGTCAGCGTGTCGCTCTCTCCCTCTCTCGCAGTCAGCGTGTCGCCCTCTCCCTCTCTCGCAGTCAGCGTGTCGCACTCTCCCTCTCTCGCAGTCAGCGTGTCGCCCTCTCCCTCTCTCGCAGTCAGCGTGTCGCTCTCTCCCTCTCTCGCAGTCAGCGTGTCGCTCTCTCCCTCTCTCGCAGTCAGCGTGTCGCCCTCTCCCTCTCTCGCAGTCAGCGTGTCGCTCTCTCCCTCTCTCGCAGTCAGCGTGTCGCTCTCTCCCTCTCTCGCAGTCAGCGTGTCGCTCTCTCCCTCTCTCGCAGTCAGCGTGTCGCTCTCTCCCTCTCGCGCAGTCAGCGTGTCGCTCTCTCCCTCTCGCGCAGTCAGCGTGTCGCTCTCTCCCTCTCTCACAGTCAGAGTGTCGCTCTCTCCCTCTCTCGCAGTCAGCGTGTCGCTCTCTCCCTCTCTCACAGTCAGCGTGTCGCTCTCTCCCTCTCTCACAGCCAGCATGTCGCTCTCTCCCTCTCACAGTCAGAGTGTCGCTCTCTCCCTCTCTCGCAGTCAGCGTGTCGCCCTCTCCCTCTCTCGCAGTCAGCGTGTCGCTCTCTCCCTCTCTCGCAGTCAGCGTGTCCCCCTCTCCCTCTCTCGCAGTCAGCGTGTCGCTCTCTCCCTCTCTCGCAGTCAGCGTGTCGCTCTCTCCCTCTCTCGCAGTCAGCGTGTCGCTCTCTCCCTCTATCGCAGTCAGCGTGTCCCCCTCTCCCTCTCTCGCAGTCAGCGTGTCGCTCTCTCCCTCTCTCACTTCATCGTGTCGCTCTCTCCCTCTCTCGCAGTCAGCGTGTCGCTCTCTCCGTCTCTCGCAGTCAGCGTGTCGCTCTCTCCCTCTCTCGCAGTCAGCGTGTCACTCTCTCCCTCTCTCACAGTCAGCGTGTCCCCCTCTCCCTCTCTCGCAGTCAGCGTGTCACTCTCTCCTCTCTCACTGTCATCGTGTCGCTCTCTCCCTCTCTCGCAGTCAGCGTGTCGCTCTCTCCCTCTCTCGCAGTCAGCGTGTCACTCTCTCCCTCTCTCGCAGTCAGCGTGTCACTCTCTCCCTCTCTCACAGTCAGCGTGTCCCCCTCTCCCTCTCTCGCAGTCAGCGTGTCGCTCTCTCCCTCTCACACAGCGTGTTGCTCTCCCTCTCACAGTCAGCGTGTCCCCCTCTCCCTCTCTCGCAGTCAGCGTGTCACTCTCTCCCTCTCTCGCAGTCAGCGTGTCGCTCTCTCCCTCTCTCGCAGTCAGCGTGTCACTCTCTCCCTCTCTCACAGTTAGCGTGTCGCTCTCTCTCTCTCTCTCGCAGTCAGTGTGTCACTCTCTCCTCTCTCACAGTCAGCGTGTCGCTCTCTCCCTCTCTCGCAGT
Organism: Chiloscyllium plagiosum; assembly: GCF_037043375.1. NCBI lineage: Eukaryota > Metazoa > Chordata > Chondrichthyes > Orectolobiformes > Hemiscylliidae > Chiloscyllium > Chiloscyllium plagiosum. The sequence continues at coordinate 186,640 of NW_028270226.1, read as the reverse complement.
CAGCGTGTCACTCTCTCCCTCACTCGCAGTCAGCGTGTCGCTCTCTCCCTCTCTCACAATCAGCGTGTCGCTCTCTCCCTCTCTCGCAGTCAGCGTGTCACTCTCTCCCTCTCGCAGTCAGCGTGTCGCACTCTCCCTCTCTCAGTCAGCGTGTCACTCTCTCCCTCTCTCGCAGACAGCGTGTCACTCTCTCCCTCTCTCGCACTCAGCGTGTCGCGCTCTCCCTCTCTCTCTCTCGCAGTCAGCGTGTCGCTCTCTCCCTCTCTCGCAGTCAGTGTGTCGCTCTCTCCCTCTCTCTCGCAGTCAGCGTGTCGCTCTCTCCCTCTCTCGCAGTCAGCGTGTCGCTCTCTCTCTCTCTCTCCCTCTCTCGCAGTCAGCGTGTCGCTCTCTCCCTCTCTCGCAGTCAGCGTGTCGCTCTCTCCCTCTCTCACAGTCAGC